>NC_091743.1:5670531-5685531 GCF_043380555.1 Nothobranchius furzeri | reverse complement strand
GATAGAAATCAGGTGTGTTGAAACAGGGAAAACAGTAAAACATGTGGGATAGTGGCCCTCGAGGACCAGGATTGCCCACCCCGGTTTTAGAGGGAAGCTCCACTCGTGTAGACACACCAAACTGCTCAAAGCAAACTTCAGCTTCTCTAGCAGGGGCATTAAGTAACCAACGGTTACCAACAACAACAGCTGTACAACTCACAACGTGTGAACGTGCTTTCACAGTCATCGGACATTTAGATTTATCTGACAACTCATCAATGCCACACACACCACCGGCGCCGCCGTGCAGAAAAGGTGTGCCTGGACACAAGTGGAGACCACGGGTGAGAGAACACACACGCAAGTGCGGGACTAACCTGACGTGTGGTGCGTTCTCATGCTACGCGACGACCGGAGGCGTATGTAACCTGACAAGAGTGTCGTCAACCCAGTTACCTACATTCATCACATCTCTTAATCTATAAATGTCATTTGGAGACACAACAGGTAAGTTGATGATGAAGGCTAGCTCTCTAGCATCTGGGTCAACGTTTGAACCTTGGTCAGAAAACACATGAGACGCTATCTGTGCCGTTCTACATTACCCGTCAGGGACTCCCGTCTTAGATCAGGCTGCCAGGTCCACGGACCCTCCTCTGTACTGAAGCCGATGAAACAGCGCCCTCAGCACGACAAACCAGCCTTTGGATAGTCTCCAGGTCAAAACGGCAGGTGTTTCACAGCGTCAAAGGGACCCCCCTTCGGGTCAGCGAGTTCAGCTTTTATTCTGAAGGAACCGTTGTTTCGTTGATAACAACGACAGGATTTCCCAGCTTGGCAGTTCTCAGCTTAAAAGTAAAACGTACAGATGGCCGGTCCGTACTCCACTTAGCAATGATGAACTTCAGGAGATTTTGAGAGCTGGCTGAATACTGAACTCAAAATGGCGTTGTTCTGACTTATTAATCTTGGTGTTTTCGATTGTGGACGAATCACAGCTGACAGATTAAATAAACACCACAGAGACTCTGCCACGCTTCAGATGTGAAGGTTCTGATTGGATTTTGCAACCGGAATGTGTCATGACTAATTATCTTGTGAATCAGCTGACTAGTGCCTACAATACGTCATTAAAGATTAATCATAACATTGTGATTTCACAGATCGGTCACATGGTTATTATTGACTAACAGTTGTTTTGATTAGCTTTATTAAAATAGAGTTCTTTGATTAATTAAAATAAAAGAGTTCATTCTTTGTTCTTCTGTCTTCACTGCTGGAATGTAAACATTAGAGGTGAATGCATGACCCTGGCTGTTTCATGCACTCTGACACGGTGTCAAACAGAACAGCTGTTAGAGGGGAGACATGGTTCCTTCATCACGTTACATTTAAATACCTTAATGAAGGTGACTTCATAGAAGATGTGAGGAAAATAAGTTGAACACAGGTTTTAAGTGAAGATGATCCGTGTCAAGCAGTGGCAGTTTTCAACGAATTGTTAACAAAGGTGTTAGACAGACATGTTCCTATAAGGAAACGTGCTGTGAGAAGGGTATCTGCTCCATGGCTGGATGAAGATTTAAAAGAATATATGAGGCAGAGGGATAAACTGCAAAATGAAGTGGTAAAAACTATTAGTCCAGATAAATGGAAAGTGTATTGTAGATTACGAAACGTTGTATCTGAATTAAATAATCATAAAAAACGGTTATATTATCAAAAAAGACTAACTGATGCAAAATCGGACGGTGCAAGATTATGGGGTACATTGAATGAAATGATGGGTAGGCATAATAGGTCAGCTCCAACTTTTTTGGATTTTGGGGGAACTTATCTCACTAAACCAACAGAAATTGCTAATTATTTAAACCAGTTTTTAACTAAGAAATTTAAGTTGTTGCGAGATTCTGTGGAAAATAGTCAAAACAAAAATATTTCCTATCAACTACTTAAACAAAAAATTATGTTAAATAAAAACTGTCAATTTCAATTTGTTAAAGTGACTGAAGACAAGGTTAAGGAGATAATATTAAAAAGTAAAAATAAACCATCTGGCATAGATAATATTGATATAAAATGGTTAAAGTTAGTAGTAGATTTTATTTCGTGTCCTATTGTTCATATAATAAATGGAAGTTTTAAAGAAGGTATTTTCCCATCTCAATGGAAAACAGCAAAAATAATACCTTTAATTAAGAACAATAGAGAACCACTGTCTGTTCAAAACAGTCGACCAATAAGTTTGCTACCAGCTTTAAGTAAAATCGTGGAAAAAACTGCATATGACCAAATTCAAGATTTTTTTGAGGTAAATGAAATGAACACAAAATATCAACATGCTTACAAAACGAATCACTCAACCACTACTGCACTTATTCAAATAACTGATTATTGCTTAGAGAACATCGATAATAATAAGCTAATTGGTTCTATATTTCTTGATTTAAGTGGGGCTTTTGATGTTTTAGATCATGATATTTTATTACAAAAACTTAAACACTATGGATTTCATACATCTGCTCTTAACTGGACAAAAAGTTATCTTACTAACAGAGATCATAAATTTTATTTCAATGGCAGTTTTTCTGAAAAAGGTCAGATGGAATGTGATGTTCCACAGGGAAGTTGTTTGGGACCTCTTTTGTTTTCTATTTTTTTGAATGATTTTCCGTGGGTGCTGCAACATGCAACTACAGCAGTATATGCAGATGGCATTACTGTTTTGGCTTCAGCACATACGCAGAGTGCATTGAATGAAATATTAATAAAGAGTTAAGAACAGTCGAGCAGTGGATAACTGCTAACAAACTAGTGATTAATGCAGGAAAAACTAAATGCATGGTAGTTGGCTCCAAACATACTTTACAGACGATGCCAAAGTTACATTTAACTCTGAGTAACAATGTAATGGAACAACTAGAAGAAGTAAAATTACTGGGAGTAATAGTTGATAGTAAGTTATCATGGACAAGCCAGATTAATTATGTTTTACAGAAAATGGGGAGAGGTATGGGCATAATTAAACTTTGTTGCAAATATATACCACAATACTTACTTAAAAGCCTTGTCCAATCATTAGTGCTTTCTTGTGTAGATCAACCATCTATTATTTGGTCCAGTACAAGTGAAAATAATTTGCATAAGTTAAAAGTAGCACAAAATAAAGCTGCTCGTATTGTTTTAGGCTGCCCTTACAGAACAAATGTGCTTGGGTTGCACCGTTTCCGTTCCGGGGGCTCCGGTCCAGCCCGTCCAAGAGGCTCCGCCCAGTCCTGCGCAGCCTGTCCAAGATGCTCCGCCCAGTCCGGCGCCTCCAGGCCCGAAGTCAACGCCTCCTGTCTCAAAGTCGACGCCTCCTGTGTCAAAGTCGATGCCTCCTGTCTCAAAGTCGACGCCTCCTATCTCAAAGTCGACGACTCCTGTCTCAAAGTCGACGCCCCCAAGCCAAGGGTTGACGCCTCCAGGCCAGAGGTCGATGCCTCCTGTCTCGAAGTCGACACCTCCTGTCTCGAAGTCGACTGAAGTAGGTGTCTCCAGCTCTGAAGTAGGCGTTTCCAGCTCCAGCTCTGAAGTAGACGTTTCCAGCTCCAACTCTGAAGTAGACGTCTCCAGCTCCAGCTCTGAAGTAGACGTCTCCCCGTCTCAAGTCTCGACGTCCCAGTCTCAAGTCTCGACGTCCCCACAAGTGTTCTAGTCCCCACAAGTGTTCCAGTCTCCCGAGTCCCAGGCTCAAGTCTCTCCACAAGTGTTCCAGTCCCCACAAGTGTTCCAGTCTCCCAAGTCCCAGGCTCAAGTCTCTCCACAAGTGTTCCAGTCCCCACAAGTGTTCTAGTCTCCCGAGTCCCAGGCTCAAGTCTCTCCACAAGTGTTCCAGTCTCCCGAGTCCCAGGCTCAAGTCTCTCCACAAGTGCTCCAGTCTCCCGAGTCCCAGGCTCAAGACTCTCCACAAGTGTTCCAGTCCCCACAAGTGTTCCAGTCTGCCGAGTCCCAGGCTCAAGACTCTCCACAAGGGTTCCAGTCCCCACTAGTGTTCCAGTCTCCCGAGTACCAGGCTCAAGTCTCTCCACAAGTGTTCCAGTCCCCACAAGTGTTCCAGTCTCTCGAGTCCCAGGCTCAAGTCTCCCCACAAGAGTTCCAATCTCCACAAGTGTTCCAATCTCCACAAGTGTTCCAATCTCCTCAAGTGTTCGAGTTCCCGTCCCAGTCTCAAGTGTTCGAGTCCCCGTCCCAGTCTCAAGTGTTCGAGTCCCCATCCCAGTCTCCAGAGACCCTTCCTCGTCTGCTGAAGTCCCTTCCTCTGCCTCCTCCTCCAAAGCCCCCGATCCCCAGGATTTCCTGTTCCCGCCTCCTGTTTCCCCGTTTGTGATTTAGTCTAGTTCTGGTTTTGTGCGTCTGGTATCTGCCTTTTGGGGGGGGGGGGGGGGGGTACTGTCATGGTCTGTGTCTGCGTCTTTCCCCATGTGTCTCCTGATGTCCTCTATCCCTCTCTAGATTATTTCAGTTTTGTGTGTATGTGTATGTCCTTCTCCAGTTGTTTGTGTGTGTGTGTGTGTGTGTGTGTGTGTGTGTGTGTGTGTGTGTGTGTGTGTGTGTGTGTGTGTGTGTGTGTGTGTGTGTGTGTGTGTGTGTGTGTGTGTGTGTGTGTGTGTGTTCTTCCCCAGTCAGGTCCGATGTCCTTTCCTGCTCCTCCTCCCTGATTAGCTATTGCCTTCACCTGGTTCTCACACCACACACCTGCAACTCATCTCCCTCTCATCTTCTCAGTCTATTTAAGCCCTGTCTTGTCACTCTGTGTTTGTTGGTTCATTGTCGTTTGTATGTCAGCGTTTTCTGGTCCTCTGTGTGAGTTTTAGTATCTCGTCTCAGTTTTTGTGCTCTACGTGAGATTTTGGTTCTCCTGGGATTCAGGAGTTTGGTTTTTTGGCTTCCTGTCATTTTTGGATTTTTGTTCATCCTCCTTAATAAAAGGATTTTACTTTTAAATGTTCCTGCCTTGTGTCATCTGGGGTATCTGCATCTTGGGTCCTAACCTCCTCCTAACACAGAATGAACCAACCAACCAGGACCCAGCAGATGACCCAGATGTACCGTTATTATGGTGAGCCTGAGAACTGTTGGACATTTATCCAGGATGTTGCCAGCTGTGTGGACTTGAACTCATCTGAGTTTAATAAGGTTTCATACCTGGTGCTCTGCCTGGAAGGCAGAGCCCTGCGGTGGGCCACCCGATATTTCGACATCCATCCCATAGAAGAGGTTTCGTATTGGCCGTTCACTAAGGAGCTGCTGGCAACCTTCGGCTACGGACCACCACCACCACCACCATCCATGAGCACCTCCACACCTTTGCCTGGTCCGGACAGCGCCACCTCTCCATCTCCGGTGGGCTGTCACTCCTCTTCTCCCTCTGTTTCGACCGGCGCCATCGCGGAACCTCCGATGGGCCGAGCCACCACACCTCCACCAGGTCCAGTTGGCATTTTCGGCGTTATCCCCACACCTCCGAGGAGCCATGCTCGTCGCAGACGTCACCATCATCACCAGCAGTCCCCAGAGGCCAGAGTTGTGCCGCCTATTCCAGGGGGCCCTGCTCTGCAACGCAGGTCTGAGCTCATACAACCGTCTATAGTCAGAGCGGTGCCGCCTGTCCAAGAGGCCCCTGCTCTGCAACCCAAGCCTGAGTCCATGCAACAGTCTGGAGCCAGAGTTGTGCTGCCTGTCCAAGAGGCCCCTGCTCTGCAACCCAGGTCTGAGCTCATACAACCGTCAGACGCCAGAGTTGTGCCACCTGTCCAAGGGGCCCCTGCTCTGCAACTCAGGTCTGAGCTCATGCAGCCGTCCGAGGCCAGAGTTGTGCCGCCTGTCCAAGAGGCCCCTGCTCTGCAGCCCGAGCTGGAGCTCCACTTGCCTTCACCGTATCCAGTTCCAGCGGTGGTCCCGGAGGTCGCACCATATCCAGTTCCAGCGGTGGTCCCGGAGGTCGCACCGTGTCCAGTTTCGGCGGTGGTCCCGGAGGTCGCACCGTGTCCAGTTACAGCGGTGGTCCCGGAGGTCGCACCGTGTCCAGTTACAGGGGTGGTCCCGGAGGTCGCACCGTGTCCAGTTACAGTGGTGGTCCCGGAGGTTGCACCATTTCCGTTCCGGGGGCTCCGGTCCAGCCCGTCCAAGAGGCTCCGCCCAGTCCGGCGCAGCCTGTCCAAGATGCTCCGCCCAGTCCGGCGCCTCCAGGCCCGAAGTCGACGCCTCCTGTCTCAAAGTCGACGCCTCCTGTGTCAAAGTCGATGCCTCCTGTCTCAAAGTCGACGCCTCCTATCTCAAAGTCGACGCCTCCTGTCTCAAAGTCGACGCCCCCAAGCCAAGGGTTGACGCCTCCAGGCCAGAGGTCGATGCCTCCTGTCTCGAAGTCGACACCTCCTGTCTCGAAGTCGACTGAAGTAGGCGTCTCCAGCTCTGAAGTAGGCGTTTCCAGCTCCAGCTCTGAAGTAGACGTTTCCAGCTCCAACTCTGAAGTAGACGTTTCCAGCTCCAACTCTGAAGTAGACGTCTCCAGCTCCAGCTCTGAAGTAGACGTCTCCCCGTCTCAAGTCTCGACGTCCCAGTCTCAAGTCTCGACGTCCCCACAAGTGTTCTAGTCCCCACAAGTGTTCCAGTCTCCCGAGTCCCAGGCTCAAGTCTCTCCACAAGTGCTCCAGTCCCCACAAGTGTTCCAGTCTCCCTAGTCCGAGGCTCAAGTCTCTCCACAAGTGTTCCAGTCCCCACAAGTGTTCCAGTCTCCCAAGTCCCAGGCTCAAGTCTCTCCACAAGTGTTCCAGTCCCCACAAGTGTTCTAGTCTCCCGAGTCCCAGGCTCAAGTCTCTCCACAAGTGTTCCAGTCTCCAGAGTCCCAGGCTCAAGTCTCTCCACAAGTGCTCCAGTCTCCCGAGTCCCAGGCTCAAGACTCTCCACAAGTGTTCCAGTCCCCACAAGTGTTCCAGTCTGCCGAGTCCCAGGCTCAAGACTCTCCACAAGTGTTCCAGTCCCCACTAGTGTTCCAGTCTCCCGAGTACCAGGCTCAAGTCTCTCCACAAGTGTTCCAGTCCCCACAAGTGTTCCAGTCTCTCGAGTCCCAGGCTCAAGTCTCCCCACAAGAGTTCCAATCTCCACAAGTGTTCCAATCTCCACAATTTTCCAATCTCCACAAGTGTTCCAATCTCCTCAAGTGTTCGAGTTCCCGTCCCAGTCTCAAGTGTTCGAGTCCCCGTCCTAGTCTCAAGTGTTCGAGTCCCCATCCCAGTCTCCAGAGACCCTTCCTCGTCTGCTGAAGTCCCTTCCTCTGCCTCCTCCTCCAAAGCCCCCGATCCCCAGGATTTCCTGTTCCCGCCTCCTGTTTCCCCGTTTGTGATTTAGTCTAGTTCTGGTTTTGTGCGTCTGGTATCTGCCTTTTGGGGGGGGGGGGGGGGGGGGGGGGGTACTGTCATGGTCTGTGTCTGCATCTTTCCCCATGTGTCTCCTGATGTCCTCTATCCCTCTCTAGATTATTTCAGTTTTGTGTGTATGTGTATGTCCTTCTCCAGTTGTTTGTGTGTGTGTGTGTGTGTGTGTGTGTGTGTGTGTGTGTGTGTGTGTATGTGTGTGTGTGTGTGTGTGTGTGTGTGTGTGTGTGTGTGTGTGTGTGTGTGTGTGTGCGCGCGCGTGTGTGTGCCTGTGTGTGTGTGTTCTTCCCCAGTCAGGTCCGGTGTCCTTTCCTGCTCCTCCTCCCTGATTAGCTATTGCCTTCACCTGGTTCTCACACCACACACCTGCAACTCATCTCCCTCTCATCTTCTCAGTCTATTTAAGCCCTGTCTTGTCACTCTGTGTTTGTTGGTTCATTGTCGTTTGTATGTCAGCGTTTTCTGGTGCTCTGTGTGAGTTTTAGTATCTCGTCTCAGTTTTTGTGCTCTAAGTGATATTTTGGTTCTCCTGGGATTCAGGAGTTTGGGTTTTTGGCTTCCTGTCATTTTTGGATTTTTGTTCATGCTCCTTAATAAAAGGAGTTTACTTTTAAACGTTCCTGCCTCGTGTCATCTGGGGTATCTGCATCTTGGGTCCTAACCTCCTCCTAACACGCAACGTGACAAGTAGAACTAATCAAATTCAACAATCATTTCACTATAAAGCTATGATTGCATGGAATGTATTACCTAGATTTTTAATATTTGAAAGTAATAACATTTTTTTTCAGAAGAAACTGAAAATGATTTTGTTTACACACTTAATTGTATAGAGCTCCGGGAGTTGACGTCACTTCTCCCGGCATGCAACAGTTCAAATCGAAACGGCGCCATTTGGCAGGCAGAAGCCGGCAGCTGGACTATTTGTTATTGTCAGAAAACTCAATCAAACAGGAAATATGGTAGATTCCTGTTGTGCCCCAGGATGCAGAACAGACGCGGACGACATAAGGAATGAGCCATCTACAGGATTCCCCAAGATCCGGAGCGCCGCAAACGTTGGATCATTATAATAAAACGCGCTAGTGACCGGGCTAAAATGAAGCTGTGGGATCCCGAGAGTAAAGGTTTTCGCTTATGCAGCGACCGCTTCATATCAGGTACTTAAACCCACGTTTCCTCAACTGTGTGTGGTGTTTATTTTAAATGCTTTTATTATGATTCTTAGTGGGCTTCCTAAACTTATTTTGGCGTGGCTTTTTCTGTCTTATTACTCATAGCAACAAGTAAACATCACGTAAAACGTTGCCTCGTGAGTTCTGCGTGCTGCCGTTTCGGTGTTTTATGATGACAGCAATTAACCGGCTGTATTTAATTTTTAAGCAATGGTTGATCAATTGTCAGATCACACATAAAAAGCACTTTGGATTGCTATTATCTGTCTCACCGAGACTACTTACGTGTAAATCTGTTATTTGTCCGTCCATCCATCCATTTTCATCCGCGTATCCGGAGTCGGGTTGCGGGGGCAGTAGCGTGACTTCCCTATCCCCAGCCGCCGGAGCCAGCTCCTCCGGGTAAATCCCAAGGGGTTCCCCGGTCAGGTCCGGTGTTGTGCCAGTAAGAAGCCCGATCCGACAGCTTCTGGCGTCGGAATGGGCAGTAGAGTCGAGAGTCCCAGAACTCTCCCCAGCTCCTCCGGCCGGGGGAATCCCAAGGGGTTCCCCCGGCCAGGTCCGGTGTTGTGCCGGTAAGAAGTCCGCTCCGACAGCTTCTGGAGTTTTTAAAAAGTAAGGTAAGGGTTGGAGATGTTTTGTCTATCTAATTTCTGACTATATAAAACTATTTCTTCTGTTTTAAAGTGTGAAGTAAACTCAGACGAAGTAAAATCCAAGCGGATCCCGTTCATGTTCATGGTTACATCCGTGTTTGTTTACCTTTTTTGCATGCCAAAATGGCGTCCACTAACTGAGAGTCACGTGGGGTCCGGAGCTCTATAGTGACTATGAACTCTGTAATGAAGGATTGGGTATCTGGGTTTGAGGTAGAATACTGGATATCGATGGACTATGACACGAAACAATGGACATGAGGTCACCATTCTGTTGTATTTTATTTTCAATCTTTATTGGTGTGATTAACTCCTTTCCCGATATTAGTTTATACGTGTAATTTTGTTCCAGATATGTGATTTTATTTTGAGCTACTGGGATTATGTGAATTAGGGATGTGTGTGAGTGAGTGTGTGTGTGCGGGTATTATCTTATGTAAACATTGTATGAACATGTACGTGACTCCAGGAAGACTAGCATCTGCATTTAGGCAGAAGCTAATGAGGATCTCAATAAAACGAAACAAAACGAAACAAAACTACCACCATCATCACCACCGCCATCATCATTATCATCACCACTACCATCAACATCATCATCACACTCATCTTCATCATCATCATGTAGCGTTATGAGAATGCTATTTTCTGCCCTTAACAGCTGCCCTTTGACACAGTGACAGTGTGCATAAATTGCCAAGGTCGTGTGCTTGCTTCTGATGTTTACATTACAACAAAGAAGACAGAAGAAGGACGAAGAACGCTTTACATTAGTTAATCAAAGAACTTTATTTTTAACAAAGCTAATCAAAACAAATGTTGGTCAATAATAATCAGGTGACCGATCTGTGAAATCACAATGTATGGTTTATGTGTTTAATGAATGACAGGACTAACTGAGCTAGACATCCTGACTCACATAAGGTAAACACATGACACATTGTCACTTTTCCAATCAGAACTTCCGTTCTGTTGCGGGGCAGAGTTCTGAGGTGTTTACTTAATCAGTCCACTCTGATTTGCTAAGAATTATAAACAACTGGGTTTAACAAAACAGAACAATGCCATTTTGGGTTAGTTCCAACAAAGCATTCAACGTAGTTCAACTTGGTTCGACGCAGTTCCAACCAAGGACTCGACCAGCTCTCAAATCCATCATCGCTAAGTAAAGTGCAGACTGGCCAGCTGTATTTTCTACTTTAAGCTGAGAACTGTCAAGCTGGAAAAATTCTGTCGTTTTATCAACAAGACGACGGTTCCTTCAGAATAAAAGCTGAACTCTCTACGTGATGCTGACACCTGCCGTTGCTACCGGGAGTCTATCTGTAGACTGGTTTGTCGTGCTGCAGACACTGTGCTATCAGTTCCAGCACCGAAACGAGGGTTCGAGGACCTGGCATTCCGGATCTAACACGGGAGTCTCCGAAGGTACGTAGATCGGCATAGATGGCGTTTCATGTCTCTTCCTCCTGAATTCCCTCGTGGTTAGTTAGTCAAAACAACATCTTACACTCAGACTCGCCTGCATCAGATGGAGATCCTGAACTGACACACA
Source organism: Nothobranchius furzeri (assembly GCF_043380555.1). Taxonomy (NCBI): domain Eukaryota; kingdom Metazoa; phylum Chordata; class Actinopteri; order Cyprinodontiformes; family Nothobranchiidae; genus Nothobranchius; species Nothobranchius furzeri. Next base: position 5,674,748 of record NC_091743.1, on the reverse strand, counting down.
CACACCAACACTTCAGCTCATATTCATCTTCATCCATCATTAGAGAGTTAGTCCTGGTGATTGTTTCGAATAATTATAAAATAAATATTCTTAAACGTCCCATCTCTCTCTTTTCTTGTCTCTAAGTCATACCATACCATACCATACCATTTTATTTATAAAGCGCATTCAACATGGCATTACAACCAGACAAGGCGCTGTACATTAAAGGATTACAGTTAATTAACACGTTCAGAATGACATTTAAAGCATAGTTTATAAGAAAAAATGAAAAGAAGAAAATACTAGAACTAACAGTCGTAAAACACTAAAAACGCAAAGGAATGTGAAACAACAGGTAAAAACATATGAAAGAACCACAGTAATACAGATGTTAATTATAGTGCATTCTATTGTAGAAAGAATGCAGATGTCGAAAGTGGTCCATGATTATGTATTATATGCAAGGTTGAAGTAGTGAGTTTTCATGCGAGATTTAAAAATGCTAATTGTTGGTGCTTGCCTCACTAGTAGTGGTAATGCATTCCACAGCTTGGGAGCACAGACAGAGAAAGCCCTTTCTCCACGGCTTTTCAGACGTGCGTTTGGAAGAGCTAGGAGGAGCTTATCCTCAGACCTGAGAGCACGAGGCGGATTGTAGTAATGGACGAGTTGACACAGATATGGAGGAGCTTGACTGTTCAGGGATTTATAAGTGAGCAGCATGATTTTGAAATTGATCCTGAGATGAACGGGATGAAGTCAATACAAAGTGTTTGAATAAAACTCCCTGTGGTTAAAAACAACCTCTTCTGATTCTAAGGTAAGATTAATTTCTAGACCTTAATAAAGTGTTGTCGCGTGCCCGTCCCATTTACCGGTTCCGTTAGAACTTATGAGACGGTGCATCCATCAGGGTTCGAGTGGGGGTGTCGGCGAGTTTAATCGTACTAGACCCGGGTTTGGACCACCTAATTAGAATCGTGTCTTTTATTTTAAAGGTGAAATGACTTGCACGAATAGCCATCCCCAGAGTATTCCACTTCTTTTAAACTCGTTACCTTTTGGTTAAGATACTAGAGAGAAGTCTGGAGGCAAGCCAAGCCTCTCAGCAATTGTTTGGGTTATCCGGATTAATTGCGCCTCTAACAGCTTATGTGGGAGGTTGGTAACTATAAAATGATTTATGCTAGTTGATCAGGCTATCATAAGTTTATCAATTTATTTATTAATCCAACCACTCCAGCTGTTAGAGACTTTTTCAACCTGCAATCAGAGCCAAAATAACCTCTAATATTCTGTTTTTATCGCCCTTAAGACAACTCGTTACTCGCAAGGAGGGGGGAGTTAAAACTCCCCTTATCTTAAGGTTTCTTTATATTATTTTATTATAAACTGTAAAGTAAGTCCTGATAATTCAGAGACCTGTGATCGACATGCTTACCTCTGTGCAATTTATGGCCAGGGCCCCAAACGTGAAGCTTTAGAGAAAACCTGAAAGAATCAGGATTATGTTTCTTTTTCTAAAAAGGTTTATTACAAAATCAAAAATACAAAAATGGGTAAATAAAAAACAACCGCTATCCCCCAAGGAGGAATTAGTTCAAAATGATTAAATAAGAGTTAGTTTACACTAGCTCCTGTCTTCTGAGAATCTCCCCAAAAACTCTCTTCTTGGAATCCCCAAAGTCTCTCTCCCAGCCCGATCTGAGCTGCATCCTTTTATATCATTCCTGAGACTGCTCTAAACAATGTAAGAGTCACAAGTCATTCTCTCCTGACAGTTTAGGTCAAGGGGTCATTTACCAAATACACTTTTTTAGCTCTACATAAGACATTTGGTATCATTTTCACTACATGCAGTATTCACATGAGGGCACAAAAGTTAATGTTGCACTCCTGGAATGGGAGCACAGGTCATAAATCTTCATGTTGGTAGCAAATTGTAGATCTTCCTTCAGCATTCCTGAGAACTTCTGGGTCCAGATGGACTGTCCTCACTCCATTCCAGTCCTTCTTTTCCCGCCAGAGGTGGAGTTAGGGGAGGGGCCATGGGTGGACCCATGGGTGGATCCAGAGAAGCCAGCCTGCCTTTTGACCCTTTGCCTAGTTCTGTCCTTGCCCGCAAGTCCTGAACTATTGTCCTCTTGACCCTTGTGTGACCCTTGTCTCTGACCACTGTTTCTAAGCCTTGACCGGCTGCTGGGACTTGCAACAGTGTAAGAATATACCAACTATATTCCGCTACAATCACCATCATCAACTTAACCTTCATCTTCTTCATCATCATCACCATCTTCATCACCATCATTGCCATAATAATCATCAACTTGAATTATTTGATCTTCAACAAAATGTCCATAATCAAACACACGATCAGGGGCACACACTCAACTTAATCATAACCAAGGATGTGGGTCTATCTGAGCATTTCGGTGTTTTTTGAGATATCCGTTTCACCTGCCACCCTTCACACCTCAGTTGTACTCAATAAAAGGTATCTGGTTGATCACACTGCATCTGTTTTAATAGAACTTATCAATATGTCAACAAGTCTAACAACCAGCTGTGATTATTCACTTTTAAATAACTTGAACTGCAAAACCCTTGAAGTCCTTGACATCCATCTATTCATCCATCCATTTTCTTCCACTTATCTGGGGGTTGCGGGGGCATCAGCCTAAGTCGAGAGGGCCAGACTTCCTTCACCCCAGCCACTTGGGCCAGCTCTTCTGGGGATATCCTAAGGTGTTCCCTAGCCAGGTGAGAGACATAGTCCGTCTAACTTGTCCTAGGTCTCCTCCGGGTTGGACGTGCCTGGAAAACCTTACTGGGGAGGCGTCCAGAGGCATGCTAATCAGATGCCTGAGCCTCCTTAACTGCTTACTCTCGATGTGGAGGAGCAGTGGATCTACTCCGAGGCTCAGGAGTGTGATCCCCCTGTAGTTGTAACACACCCTGCGGCCCCTCTTTTTAAATAGGGGGACCACCACCCGGGTCTGCAAATCCAGTGGAACTGCCCCTGATGTCCAAGCAATATTTCAGAGCCATGTCAGCCAACACAGCGCTACAACATCCAGAGCCTTTAGGAACTCTGGGTGGATCTCATTCACCCCTGGAGCCTTGCCACTGAGGAGCTTGTTGGCCACCTCAGTGACCTCAGCACCAGAGATTGGAGAGCCCAACTCAAAGTCCCCAGACTCTGCTTTCTCACTTGAAGATGTGCCGGTGGAATTGAGGAGGTCTTCAAAGTATTCTGCCCACCGATCCACAATGTCCCGAGTTGAGGTCAGCAGCACTCTGTCCCCACAGTAAATAGTGTTGGTAGTGCACTGCTTTCCCTTCCTGAGAGGGCAACCTGACAGCACTCTTTCTTCAGTTTGACAGCATCCCTAAACCACCGGTGTCCACCAGCGGCTTTGGGGATTGCAGCCACAACAGGCACCAACGATCCTGCGGCCACAACTTTGGTCGGCCGCCTCTACATTGGAGGCACAATACAGGGCCCAATCAAACTCAATGTCTACCGCCTCCCCTGGAACGTTTTGGAAGTTCTGGGAAGGTGGGAATTGAAGCTCCTTCTGACAGGAGAGTCTGCCAGATGTTCCCAGCAGACCCTCACAATATGTTTGGGCCCGCCAGGTCTGACTGGCATCCTCCCCCACAATCGGAGCCAACTCAGTGGTCAGATGACAGCTCCACCCCTCTTTTCACCCAAGTGTCCAAGACATGCGGCCGCAGATCAGAGGAAACGACAACAAAGTCGATCATCGAGCTGGAGCCTAAGGTTTCCTGGTGCCAAGAGCACATATGGACACTTTTATGTCTGAACATGGCATTATTTATGGACAATCCATCACTAACACAAATGTCCAATAACAAAACACAGCTCAATTTCAGATCAGGGGGGCTGTTTCTTCCCACCACACCTCTCCAGGTCTCACTGTTGTTGCCCACGTGAGCAAAACGAGGAAGTCAACGGATGAGTGTTCTCCAGCACCCCCTCCAAGGTCTCCAAAAAAGGTGGGTAGTTTGAACTGCAGTTTGGTGCATAAGCACAAACTGCATCATACCTCAAGGGTATGGGGTACCAGGCCCTCTGATACGGGCTGTTAGGTCCTTATATATGTACAGTTTACGGAAGTAAGTCGAGCTCGTTCCCAATGACAGTTGGACTTCGCCAAGGCTGCCCTTTATCACTGATTTTGTTCATAACTTTCATGGACAGGATTTCTAGG
>NC_091743.1:5628031-5665531 GCF_043380555.1 Nothobranchius furzeri | reverse complement strand
ACATTCATGCCGATGTCACCTGGCACCTTGACTTTTGCACTTCTACTTTATTTGGAGTATTCTGGCCGGTTAGTCGCTTCTGGCCTTTCTGCACTGGTTCTGCTGCCGTTTTATTTTAAGGCTTTTGAAGTTGTAAGTTTCACTCATCCGGATGGTGCCGACGTTTCCTTCCTCTGCTGTGCTTTAATGTTTAATAGAAAATGATTTTTAATCCTTGATGCTATCTGTTCAGCGCAGATGGCCTTGTGCTGTTTAAAGTGCTCACTACATAATTGGTATTTGAACATTTGTTTAATAAATAACAGAAACAACCGATGGACTTGGCAAAAACAAAAATCTAATGGTGTTTCTGATCAATTCAGCTCTACAACCTGATTTCCTGTTTAATATAAATAATCCTTTCAACCCAAAACGTCTGAATCAATAAAAGTAAACACATGAGAAGCTGGGGTCTGAAACCAGTCAACTTGCTGATCTCAAACAGAACAGACTTGAAATCAGAAAAGTTCATTTTCCTCAGAAGTCATTAAATCTTCTGTTCCCTCAGAGAAAACTGATGAATGTAAGGGGAGTAAAAACATACGAGCTCCACATCACAGCTGTTCTGACTCCATCTAGTGGCCCAGACTGTAACGGGTTATGGTTCAGCGTGGAGCCTGATCACACACATCAGCCCTGTCAAAAGGGAAATAAGCAGTGGGCAAAAACCATCCAGACAATAAACATACTAGTTAAACCATTCTGACTTCTCTTCACCGATGACTTTTATAGCCCCAAAGTGTTTTGTTCCTGTTGGTTTATGCACATTCACGGCTGGCATCCTTTAATAAAACTACATAAATTATTGTCTGTGAAGGTTCTCAGTGATCCAGGTCATTGTAGTCTAATGAGCTTTGAAAGAAAAGCGTCTGGACTTCTTTGAGTTGCTTGAAGACGTTTCACCTCTCATCCGAGAGGCTTCTTCAGTTCTAAGGTCAAATGGTGGAGAGCCCTAGCCTGGCAAGCCAGACTAAGTAAATGTATTATTTAGTCTGGCCACGCTCCATTGACGGCTCTCGGTTGTGGGGCGGGTTCTACCGTTCTTTCAAATGACCTCCGCATTCCACTGGACAATGAATGTGACGTACTCTTGTTTCACTCTGTTGCATCATCCCCACCAGGCATATAGAGTGCTCTGATTGGCCCACAAAGCGGATAAAGCTCTGTGATTTGTTCACTAAGCAGATAGAGCACTATGATTGGTCCACCATTATGGACCAATCACAGCTCTTTATATGTTTGAAACCCCTCTAGAGAGCTGTGATTGGCTAGCCAGAGTCCTGGTAGGAGCTGCTGAGGTTCCAATGGAGCATGCCTAGACCATTCTTTGCAAAGCAAGAATTTGGTCTAGTTCACTAGGCTAGGAGAGCCCCAGATTTAAACCCAGTGGGAGTTTACCCCCGAAGAGGGAACAAAAGGCCCCCTGATGATCTTCTACATAAACACATCAGCCAAGGTGTGAGGGTGGGTGTGGGTCCTATTCAGCCAAGGTGTGAGGGTGGGTCACACCTTGGCTGATGTGTTTATGTAGAAGATCATCAGGGGGCCTTTTGTTCCCTCTTCGGGGGGAAACTCCCACTGGGGTTTAAAATCTGGGACTCTCCACCATTTGACCTTAGAACTGAAGAAGCCTCTCGGATGAGAGGTGAAACGTCTTCCAGCAACTCAAAGAAGTCCAGATGCTTTTCTTTCAAAGCTCATTAGACTACATAAATTATTAATCACATTAGAGTCAAAGTAAAAATGGGCCTATTTTGTTTTAATCTGCATATCTAAGTATTCCCCTTGGGGTGGATCCAGGGCCTGGCTAAAGGTGTGTCGAAAGTCCCAACCAGAGCAGCAGCTGCAGGGGGACAGGAACACATGAAAACCCAGGGTTTCCACGGTAACTGTGTTACAAAATGAAACAATCATTCAACAACATGCCATTTGTTCCCGTGTGGTAGAAAATGAGACCCAACCTCAGTCTCCTCAGTACAAAAATACATGGATTCAGGTGAAAAAGGGAATAAATATTTAAGTCAGGGAAGACCACGGGTCCCATTCACTGCTGTGGCACAGTGGATGCGTTTAATGAGTCGGACATACAAAAATAAATCACAACAAAGCAACACAAACTGTACAAATAAAAACCTGAAGCAACAGTTTGATCTGAAACGAAACCTCACCGCTGCCGAGCAGATTGTGTTTAAAACGTCCCGATCCAATAAAAAATCAAATAAGAGTCATGGAGGCAAAAACACAGCTGGAGAGGATAAACGGGTGTGTTTGTGATGCCTCTTAAACACACACACACACACACGCACGCGCACACACACACACGCACGCACACGCGCACACACACACACACATACACACACACGGGGTAAAGTTAAAGGGTCGTCTCACAGATTGACCCTCTACGAGTATAAAAACTACAAACATTAATAAATTACATCACTGACACACAAACACGTCACAAGGTGCTAGTAAAATAATTCCCAAAGCCTTTAGGATACTGAAGGTTGAACAAGTGTCTGGTCATAGAGATGTGTGTGTGTATGTGTGTGTGTTTTCCTTCTCTGGATCAGACTAAATCACAATACTCTGAGTGTGTAAGGCCATATGACGACAACACAAGCTTCCTTCTGTTGTTTTCCAGGCAGCACCTTTCAAACTAACCACAAACAAGAGCTTAGAACTATGACAACTCAAATCACACACACACACACACACACACACATACACACACACACACACACACACATGTATATAGATAGATAAATATTTTTAAAATAAAATTAGTCAGACAGGAAAAGCTGTAAAAATGTAGGGTAAGCCTGACAGAAAAGGGCTAAAAAAGTTTTGTACAAACTACATTCTATACAGATAAGTAGCAAAAGCTGTGTGTGTGTGTGTGTGTGGGGGGGGGGGGGGGGGGGGGTCTGGGCCGGCGGTGCTGCCTGTGAAAGCAAAAGGAGGTGAGAAAGTATCCCCATGGTGCTGCTGCTCACCTGGCATGAATGAGGCTTATCAGGTCTACGCAGGTGTGTGTTTGCGTGTGTGTGTGTGTCCTTCTACATACTACATACTGAGGACCATTTGACCATTTTCCCAACAAGAGGACATTTTTTGGTCCTCACTTTTTTTAGAAGTTTACCAGAAGCTTACTACACCAGTTAGAGGAAGTTTCAGTTAAGGTTAGGGTTAGGAATAGGTCAGCACTGGTTATGGTTAGGGTACGGGTTAGGCATAGTGGAGTCACACAAATTAATGGAAATCAATGGAGGGTCCTCACTAAGATAGAAAGACAGACAGGTGTGTGTGTGTGTGTGTGTCAGGTGAAAGATGGGCTTTGTGCTTTCCACTGCTTCTTGATTTCCTACCTTATAATAAATAAACACCTGCTCCGGTGAAGGCTAAATGCTGGAGTTGATGCCGATTGAAACAATTCTCAGAGAATCCTGAATCAGAAAAGGCCCGTGGAGATTTCCGTCATCTCAGTGTGGCATGATAAGCTGCACTCATAAGTATTAACACCCCCCACCCAAGCACACATGCAACTAAATACATGCAAGGGATACTTTCACAGGTCTTGGAATGACTGCAATGTTACCACCCCCCGTAAAATGGCAGCTGTAGTAAAATGAGGTGTTCTCTTAAAAAATATTTATAGTAGCTTCTGTACATTTTAATATCTGAACGTTATAAAGTCTAAGAAGAGGCAAAAAAACCTATTTGACCAATGTTCTTCTTAGAAATTGAAAAATGCATGTTTCTGCTCCTCCCATCAGGAGTTGGCGATGAGACCCAGCTCCTGAATTCCCGGTCCTTGCCCAGTCTCTGTGGCGCTACAGGAGCAGCTTTCCGTTTCGATGGATCTTTAATATCTTGCCGAGTCTCTGTTTGGCCGTTGCCATGCCTTTCTTTAGCCGCTTCGCTGTGGAAAGAGGAGAGAACAGGAGGTGAGCTGCTGGGGGCTTCTCACCATGCTCAGGTATGGCTGAGCGAGCTGCCCACCTTTGGGGTCTGCTGGCGCCGTGCGGTCCCCCTTCACCACACCGCTGCTGTTGGTGCTGGTGCAGTTGGTGCTGTTGTTGGGAGAGGACGCAGAGGGCCGCCGCTGGTTGAGGAAGATCCCAGGGGCCATGGGTTGTGCCCCTCCCACAAACTTGATGGTTCCAGTGCTGAACTCGTGGTCCATCAGGCTGCCGTCCTGGGAGTCCACGTTGTGATCTGGAGAGCTGCTGTCCTGGGAGAGTTTGGACAGCTCCTCTGTAGCTAAAGCCTTCTTTTTGGTGCTTTTCTTTTTCTTCTTGGTTTTCTGCTGCTCCTCCTGCAGACACACACGTGTTTTTACTCAGACACACACCGAGCTACAGGTAATCAGCAAACAGAGCCATACCTGGTGAGAGAGTTTAGCTGCCGCTGCAGCTAAGCCTGTCTCTATGGAGGCCACGCGGGCGCCGTCTCGCGCCGGTCGCTCCTGCCGCGGAACTGAAGGCCCAACACGCGCTGCAATGACATTTGCATCCGGTTTGAAAACAACTTTTTGAAGGAAGCTGAGTTTTTGCTCAGCAGCAGTGTTTACCTGTGGGGCTGTAGGGGGTGTCGTCACTGCTTTTCCGCTTTTTGGATCTGGATTTGAAAACAGGATTATCCTCTTCTGACTCCAGCGAAGGGTAAACTACAACAACAGCATGAGTCAGAGCTTCAGTACGAGGATGGAAGGTCACTTCACATCTTTCAGTTTTCTAAAAACAGACAATATTAGCAGAGACAGGACAGCTGTTCAGCAGCTGCTGGCCGCCACCTCCTCTCTGCTCACAGCCCCAACCCATCAGGAGTTCAAACTACAGCACGCTGCTGCTGTTATTCACAGGTTCAAACCAAGCCCCCACAATGCGTCTCTAAAATTGGGCCCAACCCGGAAGTACCGAAAATGGCAGTTCCACCCTCATCCACTGGGGGCTGGTGTCAGAAGCGAGCAAATCCTCATTGACTCCCATGTTAAAAATACCAATTTCACAGCAGAAATAAACATGTTTACAGCCTGGTACCAGAACATGTTTTTGGTTTAAATGATCTAGTTTACACTCATGACAACTCTGAGGGGGGTGACTGTTTTTCTCACTCTTCTGTTTAAGTGTATTAAAAGCCTAAAATTCTGTATAATTAATGAGCATCAGACCCACGTGACCACAGAGAGGCCTCAGTAGAGCCTCCTGTTCCGAGATTTTGAGTCTCTGTGTTTGTGTATTCTTGTTTGGATATTTTTTGTGCAATTGTTGGACAAAATGACTTGCTGTGGCATTAATTGCACTAATAGAGCGTCCAAGGAGTCTCCACTTCATTTTTTCGGTAAGTAAAATTATATTTATGTATTTTAGGTCACTGCCGAGCTGAGCTTAGATTTTAACATGTACTGTTTAACCATGAAATTTAAATGTAATAGGGTAAAACCCAGTGCATTTAACATAATGCTGCACTTTAGAAAATGGGTTGAAATATAACATGTTGGTGGAGCTGGGTTCCCACTATCGGCTTGTGGAGCTCTCGGGAGACCGATGTTTTCCACCCGGTTCTCGCCTCCCCGCAGCTCGGCGCATCTCAGATCGCAGCGGCGCTTGTCTGCTGTGCGGCTGCCGGCTCGTGGAGCTCTCGGAGACCTCTGCGTTCGACCCGGTTTTACCCAGCGGCCAGCCCGGCCTATCTCTGACTCAGAAGCTCTGGTGTTGTGCACAGTTAACTCCGGTTGTAGCTAGGTTGCTACCTCCGTTAGCTTAGCTCCCACCTCCGCATTAGCTTTGGGTTAGCTTCAGGCTAGCTTGCAGCTAGTTCGACCGGGTGTCCTCAGTTGATCCCAGCCTTACAGCCCCACCCTCAGCTCCACCTCTCTTCCCTTTTATGGAATTGTCTGGGCTTGACGGAACCCGTGACACGGTCAAAATGGCGGTGGTGGCCACCTCCCATTTTAGTACAAAAACGTGTTATTGGAGTCTATGAAAACCCATTGTCCATATCGATGGTTCAAACATCTGAATCGGGAGGGGCTCCTCTCATCCTTTAGTCCTCCCTAATGACGGACTTAAGACCCGGAATCTGATTTTGACAGCTGCAGAGAAAAGCAGCATGTCTGATTATTATTTACGCATTTAAGATCATCTGATCCAGGATCCCAGAGATGGTGTCAGGAACACCTCCCAGAAACCCGTCTAGTGGTCCTCAGATCAAAGGGAACTACAGGAACACGCAGCTACGGACTTCCTGGCACTTTGATAAAAAAACCTGAATGACAGCTTTTGTTTGCTACGGTTCATCCGTAAAAGCGCCCTGGCTTCTGGTGGATGTGCTGCTGAAGTGCTGGAAAGTCGTGGCTGATGGGCAGGAGCTATCATCTACCTGACACCTGCTACTGAGTACCTGATACTAACTACACAATACCTGATACAGAGTACGGGATGCCTGCCGCAAAATAATGACAAAGAGTACCTGATACTTGAGACAGAGTACTTGCTACCTGATACAAAGTGCCTAATACCTGATAAAGAGTACCTAATGCCTGATACAGAGTACTTGCTACCTGATACAGAGTACCTAATACCTGATACAGAGTACCTAACACCTGATACAGAGTACCTAACACCTGATACAGATTACCTAACATCTGATAGAGTACTTGCTACCTGATACAAAGTACCTAATACCTGATACAGAGTGCCTGATACCTGACACAGAGTACCTAATGCCTGATACAGAGTACCTGATACTTGAGACAGAGTACTTGCTACCTGATACAGAGTACCTAATACCTGATGCAGAGTGCCTAATACCTGATACAGAGTACTTGATACCTGACACAGAGTACCTAATGCCTGATACAGAGTACCTGATACTTGAGACAGAGTACTTGCTACCTGATACAGAGTACCTAATACCTGATGCAGAGTACCTGCTACCTGAGACAGAGAACATGCTACCTGATAAAAAGTACCTAATACCTGATAAAGAGAACCTGATAGCTGATACAGAGTACCTAACAAATGATACAGATTACCTACCACCTGGTACATAGTACTTGCTACCTGATACAAAGTAGCTAATACCTGATAAAGAGTTCTTGCTACCTGATGCAGAGTGCTTTCTATCTCATACACAGTACTTGCTACCTGATACAAAGTACCTACTTCCTGATACAGAGTACCTTATGCTTGATACAGAGTACCTGATACCTGATACAAAGTACCTAATGCCTGATACAGAGTACTTAATGCCTGATACAGAGTACCTGATGCCTAATTCAGAGTACCCGATACCTAATACAGAGTACTTGCTACCTGATACAGAGTACCTAATAACTGACACAGAGTACCTGACACCTGATACAGAGTAATTGCTACCTGATACAGAGTACCTAATGCCTGATACAGAGTACCTAATACCTGATACAGAGTACCTAATTCCTGATACAGAGTTCTTGCTACCTGATAGAGTACTTGCTACCTGATGCAGAGTACTTTCTACCTCATACACAGCACTTGCTACCTGATACAAAGTACTTAATACCTGATACAGAGTGCCTGATACAGAGTACCTAATGCTTGATATAGAGTACCTGATACCTGATACTGAGTACCTGATGCCTAATTCAGAGTACCCAATACCTAATACAGAGTACTTGCTACCTGATACAGAGTACCTAATAACTGACACAGAGTACCTGACACCTGATACAGAGTAATTGCTACCTAATACAGAGTACCTAATACCTGATACAGAGTACCTAATGCCTGATACAAAGTACCTAATACCTGATACAGAGTACCTAATGCCTGATACAGAGTACTTGCTACCTGATAAAGAGTACCTAATACCTGATACAGAGTACCTAATGCCTGATACAAAGTACCTAATACCTGATACAGAATACCTAATGTCTGATACAGAGTACCTAATGCCTGATACAGAGTACCTGATACCTGATACAGAGTACTTGCTACCTGATACAAAATACCTAAAACCTGATACAGAGTACCTGATACCTGATACAGAGTACTTGCTACCTGATACAAAGTACCTAATACCTGATAAAGAGTTCTTGCTACCTGATACAGAGTACTTGCTACCTGATAAAAAGTACCTAACACCTGATACAGAGTACATGCTACCTGATACAGAGTACCTAAAACCCTGATACAGAGTACATGATACCTGCCGCAAAGTAATTATACAGAGTACCTGATACTTGAGAGAGTACTTGCTACCTGATACAGGGTACCTAATACCTGAAACAGAGTACCTGCTACCTGAGACAGAGTACTTGCTACCTGATACAAAGCACCTAATACCTGATACAGAGTACCTAATGCCTGATACAGAGTACCTAATACCTGATACAGAGTACCTAATGCCTGATACAGAGTACCTGATACCTGATACAGAGTACCTGTTACCTGATACAGAGTACCTAATGCCAGATAATGAGTACCTGATACCCTATAGAGAGTACCTAATGCCTGACACAGAGTACCTAATGCCCCGTACAGAGTACCTGATACCTGATACAGAGTACCTAATGTCTAATAGAGTACTTGCTACCTGAAACAGAGTACCTAAAACTCAATACAGAGTACTTACTACCTGATAGAGAGTACCTAATACGTGATAGAGTACCTAATGCCTGATACAGAGTACCCGATACCTGATACAGAGTACCTAACGTCTGATACAGAGTACCTAATACCTGATACAGAGTACCTAATGCCTGATACAGAGTACCTGATACCTGATACAGAGTACCTAATGCCTGATACAGAGTAAATAATACCTGATACAGAGTACCTAATGCCTGATACAGAGTACTTGCTACCTGATAAGAGTACCTAATACCTGATAGAGTATCTAATGCCTGATACAGAGTACCTAATACCTGATACAGAGTACTTGCTACTTGATACAGAGTACCTAATACCTGAAACAGAGTACCTAATACCTGATACAGAGTACTTGCTACTTGATACAGAGTACCTAATACCTGAAACAGAGTACCTGATTCCTGATACAGAGTACCTGATGCCTGATACAGAGTACCTCACACCTGATACCTGATGAAAATACAATTCTGATAACGTGAGTTTTGGTAAAACCAGTATAGATTTGGCTGTTAATTAGAAACAGTCAGTGTTCTAATGTAACTTTTGGTTCAACCAAGCATGACTTGATGTCAGTAAAACACAATAAGAGGGTAGGTATAAACTAATGAAATACACTAAATTGCTGCATGACAATAAACTACAAAGTCATGCAAATATTTGTATAAGTACTCGGTGTCAGCGAATACTCAGATGTAAGTACTTGTACTTACTCTGTTGGTTTGACTAATTGGAATTCCTTCTTTTTTAAAACTTCCAACAAAGATCCAGACCAGTTGGTGTGTGATCCTGCTGTAGTATTATCTAATGAGTTTGTCACATGAGCATGAGAGCACTGAAACAGCTGACTCATCGGGCCTTAGATCCTCTAGTGCTCTATACCTCTGAGGAACAATTGGTCATTCTTGTTGCTCACCATAATCAGAGTCTTTGAAGCAGGCATCCATGTGATCCTGCTCATCGTCATCATAATCCAGACTCTCAATGCTGCTGCTCTTCCTGGGCTTCTTCGGGAGGCGTTTGGTCGCCCGTTTACTGCCGCCACCTCCACCTGCCTTTCTGCAGACTTGTGAGCTGTGTGAGTTGTTTTTGGACTGGTTGTGGCTCCACGGCTGCTGAAGGCTCTCTGAAGATGACAGGTTGGCCATGGACAGCATGCCCTGAATGGCCTCCTGTGTGCTGGGAGACGCAGGTGGCTGACTGCAGCATGACAGTAAGACACATAGAACACTGTAGATGAAACCACTGAGCAGCAGGCTGTATTGATGCACATCCTACACCTCTGAGTGTCTGGGACTGTGGCTCTGAGCTCACATTACACTCTCTTCTCCTTAAAGCATTAAAACATCTGGGCTTCTTCTTTTGAGATAAATAGAGTAGCGTAGTTTATCTACAAAACTAGGATTTAACGCTGTTTGCTATCAGCTTTGCTAAATCATGAGAAATATCAAACAAACTGGCAAATGAACTTATATTTACATAGATATCCACAGATATTTATATAATCGATAGAAGTTCATACACCAACTGGCTTGGTCTATATTTAATCCAAAGATTAATATTTAATTTAAGAGATTGAAATTAATAGCAAAAGTTTATTTACTTAAACCAGAAGACTTAATGGCATCTTTGCTTGTTCAATGACCAAATATACACCACTCTGTGTTAAAGAAGAGTCAGGTTTAAAAAGTTAAGAATTTATTACTAACAATTTAAAGATGACAATTTAAAAGACAATTCATAAATGACAATTTATAAAAGCTTTGATATTAAAACTTGGTATTAAAGCAACCTGTGTCTGGATGAAAGCTAAAATGAAATGTGTGTGTTTGGATGTGTGAATGTAAGTCTCAGAAGGTTTCTATCAGAGAGAGAGAACGCGTTCTGGGTGAAAGAGTTTGTTTTGCAGCTAACTAGAGTATTTCTTAAAGGGAACAGCATACAGACGCAATCTGTGTTCTACCTCACTGTTCAGACGACCCTCTGTGTGGATCCGGAGGTCAAGGGAGGATGTTGTCAGCCTCTGGGTACTCGGTCCGGTAGAGAAGACCCGAGTGGTACCGACTCTCTGGTCCTTGAGTTGCCGCAGGCACACAGGTGGACGGTTTGCGTCTTAAATGAACTCTGAAGGAGTTTTGCGTCAGCTGGTTGCAGATGGCGTCTTGTTGGAGCAATTCTATCAGCGTGACAGAAAAGCTTAGTAGAGGTTTCGAGCGGCCGACCCGATCTCCTGGACTTTCGTTGCCACGGAGAGATTTTGGTGAGCTCAAGAACTGAACTTGAACTGAGGAGTTTAGGTTTTACCAAACCTCAGGACACGCCCTCTCAGAGATAGAAAGCTTTGTTGTTATGGAGCAGTTACCTTTACCCTGATTTCAGTGTCCTGCATGGTGTGTATAAGTGCACATGACCTTCTGTCACTGATCAACATTACTGATTATCATAATTATTATTAACCAAAGAATAATAATTACTTTCAGTAATTAAATACATTTATAATGAACCTTGATGATTATTTATGAACCTTGTAATAGACTATAATGGTTCTTTTAAATCTTGAAGTGTCCTTCATCTTGCGGATGGAACAGCAGTCAGATAAAAGGCAGTCAGATTAAAGGGGTGGTAGACCGACATTCAGCCTCCTGTGATGGATAATCTGTAGATAGAAGTACAGCCAGGATAGCCTGACCCAGCTGAGGAAGTGTGACCTTTGGGTCACAAATGAGGCCATTCATGTCGCTACAATAGTTTTGTGTCATTGCAGCATTTCTGTCTGTTCTGGATTATGAAGCCCTTTTGTATATGAATGCCTCAGCACAGTGTCTTGGTAAGATTGATGTGTTTATCATGCCTGCTGAGGTTTATTACTAGCTAGGGCTGCTCAATTAATCGAATTTTAATCACGATTACGATCTGAGTTTTGAACGATTATAAAAAACAAAACAAGCCGATTATTTTCTCCTCCCGCTTGCGCTGCCCTGAGTTGCAAATGAAGCGCTCCTCCACAGTGTTGCCAACTTAGCGACTTTGACACTATTTCTAGCAGCTTTTCAGACCCCCTTCTTGACTTTTTAATCCTAAAAGTACCTGGCGAACATCTCAGAAACATCTCTGGTAACCCTTAGCTACTTTCTGGATAACTGTCGTCGACATTTTCTGCAAGTTAGCTAAACACTCCGCCTGTGCTCCGGACCGTTCTTCACAACATTAGGAAAGGGAATGATGTAGTGATGTGTCGGCCGCTAAAGACAGCTCTCGGAGCCGGCTCCCTGTTGGATTAACCAGAGTGAGTGACACACACACCGCACCTGCGGACTCCTGAGCAGCTAAAAACAGCTAAATGTGCGCGTGCAGCGTGCTAAACACACGTGCAGCTTGCCCGATTGCTGTGAGACCGGGGGGTGGGGGGTGCAGCTGTGGTTGGGACAATTGTTACATTAACTGATGGACTTGTAAATAAATAGTTTATAAATAAGGTAGAAATAAGTTCCTCACGCTGATAAATAATAACTAATCTCTCTGAGGACACGGTGCTAGTGCACGCTCCTACAGCACCTTGACACGACTCAATAAATGTTATGCAACATTTTGTGAACATCAATTTATTTGCATTTACTTGTTATAATTTATTTGTATATTTCTTGCTGTCAGTATTTGCAAGACATTGGTATTTGGTCACGGATCATCTTGTTTCTTATTTTTGTCCTGATTGTGCCCTGAGCAGTTTTATGACTGAATAAAAACAAATAAAATCAACATAAATTGAAAAATCGTCCTAAATAATCGTGATCTCAATTTCAGTCACCATAATCGTGATTATTATTTTTGCCGTAATCGAGCAGCCCTATTACTAGCTGTAGACCACTGACCCATCATTTTGAATTGTATTCTCCAGTGGGATGGCCTTCTTTGTCCACCTGGAGGTAGGGACATTGCTTGGATTACTACCCACCTACATTTGTAACTTTATCTCATCGAGAAATGTAACTTCCCGGTAACGATCAGCTGTTACTTTGTGTCCTGTTTGCCGCACCAAACTGCACTTTCTGCATGGAACAGGCTGCAGGAAATAAGGAGATCACAGCGTTTATCTCCTTGAATACATTTAAAACCAGAATGAGAGCCCGTGTAACGTCCAGCAGTGGTCAGTTTTCACCTACAGATTGACCTACACGCCACCGGTCATCTACAGGCCTAATTCCACCCTCTAAGGTGGATTTTACATTCTACCGTCCAACAAGCCACAAGGTTCTGCAAACCTTGTTGGCATTTCAGGAGGAACAAGATGTCAGCCTGTGTTCCCAAACAAAGCCTTCTTTTGATAACGCCGCAGGATGGCTCACTCTCATGAAAAAGGAACTTTTACAACTCATCAGTTAAATAATCATTAAATAATATGGTTGAATGAACAAATGTTATATGAATACTAATGAAATGTTTTGATTAATCTGTACTTAAATTACTGTGGTTGAAATGAATTTTATTATTACAATGAAACATTTTGGTGTTATGATCAGTAACGTTTGGTTTAACAAGTACATCATTATCTACACAGACACCATGTTCATTAGAGACAAATTAAAGTTAAAGAAACATCACTGCACATTGATATTTTCTTACCCACAAATCAGAGCATCCTGTATCTGAAAGAAGGCGGAATGTTCTGAGGTTTGTGTGTTAACACCCCTTAACATGGCACGTCCCGATTGGCCAAGTAAATCCTAATATGAGAATATTAAAACAGAATCACTTCCGGAGTGATTCAGCATTCCAGCGTTCTGTGAGATTCAGCATTCTGTTAGTTGAGTTAACTCTGACTGGCCATCGGAGGGAAACTCTGCTCACACCACATCTCTTGACAAGCTTTCGACAAGCTAAAAGCTGCCTACAGCTGACACAGCAAAACAGTTCCTGCAGAACAAAACTGATACAATTCCGACTCCCTAGGAGTCCTTCTACACGCAAATAATTTCATCTATCTGTTGACATCTCTGGACTGGAGCGTCGGAGCTGCGGTTAATCGACTGAACCTCGGTGCCCAGAGGTCATCCGACCTTCCTGACCTCCGGATCCGCGAAGAGGGTCTCCAAAGAAAGGGTGAGGTAGACACAGCGTGATTGCGTCTGATGCTGTTTTGATGAGAACCAACTTCATAGTTTAATGCAAACCAAATTCTTTTCACGCCCAGAACTCAGTTCTTCTAGATCCAAGGTTCTGATAAACACACACCATTCAATCACCATACATCACATCCCATCCACTTAGATCCAGTCATCACATAAAGGTTCCCTAGTTGTCACGTTTTTAATTGTTTAGAAAATAAAATTCTCACTTTTTATAAACCTGACTCTGTCTGAAAGAATCGAAGTGTGTTTGATCCCTGAACAGGCAAAGAATCCTAGAATCTTCTGATTAAACATCCAAAGACCAATCAGGTTGATATTCTATATTTATATAGAATCACATCATAAGCAAATGTAATATATTAAGCTTTACAATATTATACCCCTACAGTTGTAACTTACTCCTATAATAACTACCTGTGTAACTGAATACATTTTGTGACTATCTTTGCCGCCTCTTGGCCAGGACTCCACTGAAGTTTTTAATCTCCATGAGAGCTTCCTGGTTAAATGAATAAATAAAGTAACACATGAACTTGTTACAGAGACATTTTCTTTCTTACATTTGTGGTTCTAACACACCACACCATCAAAGGCTGAAGGAGAGCAGCAATACAGAAAGCCAACACACACACACACACACACACACACACACACACACACACACACACACACACACACAAAGAGAGAGAGAGAGTTGTCCGTTTGTCAGTGCCTCGGCCCATTAAGGAGCCCAGAAACCAATTTAAAGAGCAAGTCACCCCCTACCAGAGTCTAACTCCACTCCCACTTCATGTTTGAAAAATGCAACAAATGCTGTTGCCTGGCAGACTGAGAGGGCGGAGCCGCTAACAAGCATACACTCAGGCTCACGACAGCATTGTGACATCATAATGTACCAGTTTACATCATAGCATACCTCTTAGCCAATAGCGGTGGCAGATTTAAATTAGAATACAGTGCAGAGTTTTTACCTGACGACGGCACAACACTGCCAGTTTTAGGCAGAATATTTAAATTTTAACTAAGATGCACTGAAGTGCCAAATTATTGACGACACGTGTCTGCAGCACGATTAGACACTCGTTTATTTAGTTTATCAGCAAAAAAAAGTTTATTTGGGGGTGACTTGCTCTTTAAGGAGGAGAGAAGAGGTCCCATGGTTATTGATGTTCCTGCAGGGACGGTGGCTTTGAGGGGATCGGGAACTAACCAAATCCCGGTCAGGTCGTACCTGTTGGTGCTGTAGTCGATCCCCCCCACCTGCTTGCTGGCCTGAAGCAGGTCCAGGATCCCTGCTGCACTTCCACTCTTCTTCTTCACCTTAGAGTTCCGACTCTTGACCTCAGTCCGGGCCTCTGTGTCGATGTGTAAGGTCTCTTCATCTGAAGAATCCATGCTCTGGTTTGGGAGGAAGAGAAGGGAGATGACGCAGAAGATTATTAAAAGTTATTCCAGGAGGAAATGCCAATTTCCTGGTTTGCATGGGATTTCTGTGTCCCATGAAAACCTCCCAGGTGGATCATTATAAACTTTTCTTCAGCCTTGCTCAGGCTGCAAACAAACACTGCATGGCCAAATAAAAAGTCACCAGCAAAAAAAAAAAAAAAAGGTCACACACTAATATTTCTTTAGACCGTCTTTGGATTTACAGCACACATTCTCTGTGGCATTGTTTCAATAAACTTCTGCAGCATCACCAGATTCATCTCCATCCAGTGTTGCATTAATGTTTCACTAAGATCTAGCACTGATGGTGGTAGAGTCTGACCGCTGCACAAAGCCTTCTCCAGCACATCCCAGAGGGTTAAGGTCTGGACTCTGTGTGTGAAAATGATGCCTCATGCTCCCTGAACCTCTCTTTCACCATCTGAGCCCGATGAATCCCGGCATAGTCATCTTGGAATATGCCCGTGTCATCAGGGAAGATGGGAGTAACCTGGATGTTCAGGTAGTCAGCTGACCTCATTCTTGGAGCCCATCCTGGTGCTGAACCTAGACCTGACCACCTGCAGCAAGCCCAGATCATAACACTGCCCCCACAGGCTTGTACAGTAGGCACTAGGCATGATGGGTGCATCACTTCATCTGCCTCTCTTCTTACCCTGATGCACCATCACTCTGGAACAGGGTCCATCTGGACCCATCAGACATGTTTTTAATAGAGCGTTGGACAGTTCTTAACCCAGTTTTAGTCAATTCTGTATCTCCTTAGATGTTTTCTCTGCTTGATGCCAATGATCTGACCCTTTTCACACAGACTAACATATTTTCCACGACCACCACATGTGTCTTTCCACATGGTTGGTTAAGAAATGAGAAGCAGCTCATTGCACCAGTTGGGTTAAATAACTTGTTGTACCTGAAAGATAATCACCCATGCAATAATTCTCCAAGCTGGAGACTTTTTTTGGCCGGGTAGTGTATAATAATACGGGATCTGGTTCTAGTGCATATTCCCAAACTGGTCTCCATTAAACGGCCAGGTGAACGGCTGTGGAGCTAAAGGTCTGATCCAGCTTCTCCTGACCTCTCAAAAGTAAACATCTGGTCTAATTATGTTACTTCCTGTTTCTCTGGGTACACCCTGCTAAGTCTGCGCTGGTGCTCGGCTAACGCTTCATCTAAATTGATCTAAATTAGCATTTTCACTTTAGTTTGGAAGCAATGCTGTTAACTGTAACACGATTGTAAATGTGTCTTGTTTAGATTACAGCGAGGAGCATCCAGCTTTGACATCTTTTGTCTGGTTCTTTTTTCAACACAACAGAAGAGTTGCTGTTACCTTGTTTTTGCTGACATTTCGACTAACACTGTAGGCTTCCTCAGAGCTTCTACTGTGATGAAAAAAGAACCAAGTAATGCATCCAGCTTTTACAGGTGGGGGTTTGTGTGTCATACGTACCTTGGTCACCAAGGGTTGGAACTTCGGCTTTTTGGCGGGTTGCAGAGGTTCTCTAATATCTGATAAAACTGGACAGAAAAACAACAACAACTCCTTCATACGTAACATAATGAAACAAGATGTGAGAACATCCAAATATTCTTCAAAGCAGGGGTCCCCAACCTCCGGGTCAGGGACCAGCACTCGTTCAGGGATCATTTGGAAGCAAAAGGAATACAAAGTCTTTTTTAGAAGTTCTATGTACATTTATTTTCACACATATCCCAAAGTGGTGAGGAAGTATCAGTCATGGCTTCAATAGGACCTGTTCCCGCTTTGTTAAAGTTCTAACAGTTCTTTGGACGGTCACTTTAAGGAAACAAGCTCTTGCGGGCCACGCCCACTCCTCCTCTAAATGGCTGTTATGTGGCGAGGATCTCAGACATCTGGGAGGGGCTCAGAGTAGAGCTGCTCCTCCTCCAGCCTGGAGGGGGGTGGGCTCTATTCTTATTTCCCCATGTGTGACATCACAAATGGGGAATTTTGGAAATGGCTCATTTTAGGTACACAATTCCTGAAACCAAACATTAGCCACGTTTACATGCGCCAAATTCCCCCATCCAATTCAAATCTTGGTTGATCGGAAATCATGAACACTAACTGAAATGATCTAATCATGCGGTGAGTTTATATGCACCAAGTATTCAATCAGATTAAATAGGTTAAAGGGGCATTATGGAAGTGTGACAGCCAAAACATGTAGAAATAATAAATGTCTTCTTCATACATTCTCCTGCAATGCCCTGGTCCTGTAGAATGAGCCCTGGCATGTTTACTGTGATTGCCTGTTTTTCTGTAAAATCACAGAAAAAGAGAGATGCTCGGGTCGAGCAGGCTGCTTCATGCGCGTTCACGCTCAGGCATCGCCCGTAGCATTTGCTATCCGTAGCTTTAGCAGCAGAGAGAGAAGCAGTGACAACTCAGTGACATTGTCGCTGTTCCTAACGCCTAGTGATGAACCTAGCTACATTTCTGAGGACCCTTAGCTACTTTCTTCTTGATATTTCCTGCAAATTAGCAACAAAATAGCTATTTTCGCTCCGAACCGTTCTTTGAACGTTGTTTCAGATGTCATCAATGATTTAAATGTTACAGATACAAAAGATGTCACTGGCGCTTCAGCTCACCTAGTTAGGCGTCGGACTCTCGTGCAGAAAACCCGAGTTCGATTGTGGATGTTAATATAGTTTATTTAGTGTTTATTTTTTACATAAATGGTGTATTTTTTTACAGTAAGATGCCCAAATTTTGATTTGAAACTCTCCGAACGGCATTGAATTCACAGATAAAAAAGATGTGGGTTCAACTTTCATTTTGGAACAATTTTTCAAGCAAGGGAAGGGAATGATCTGAGCATGCAGGAGGACTGACCCATCATAAACCTTTGTCGGCTGTGCTGAAGAGAAAGCTACAGAACCACATTATTTAATTAATTAGCTGCGTGTTCTCCTGTCCTCTGTCCTCCGGGCCACACACACACACACACACACACACACACACACACACACACACACACACACACACACACACACACACACACACACACACACGGGACTGTCTCAGATGTTATTTTCGTTAAGGAGTGTGCACGTACAGCATGCGCGCCTCGTGCACGAGCCTACTATTGAAGCTGCCGTTACGCTTTTGGCCCTCGGGGGCAATCACGAGCATAAAAATTCAAAACTCCGTAAAGTCCCTTTAAGCATGCACAGTTTTCTTTCCCGGAAAAAATAATTGTAAATAAACGTCATCAAACTAATAGAAAAATGTAAAAAAATAAATAAATAAAACAAATCTTCCTGCTTTCCTGATTCATTTAATCAATTGAATGTTTTTATTTTGCTCATAGAAGTTATGTTTTCTTCAGTGATTAACTGCATATTTATGCTTTTCTGTGTTTGATTAGTACAATATCAAAATAAGGGAGGTTATCCTTGTGTCTACCTCTTGATCGGCTGGTCTGCGGGTCTGAAGTGACGGCTGGGCGCAGCGGGGGTGGGGGGTTCAGACTCTCAGCTCTGTTATTACTAATAAACGTGACAATCAGCTGAAACTGTTGAGAACATTTGGTTCAAAATAATAACAACCAACAATAAACGAACCGCATCTCAGGTCATCTGTGCTAACGTGCTTTTACACAGATCGTCACCCAGAGTATTCAACTGAGGATGTTTTTCTACTGAACATCAGTCTCCTTAAACTCAAACCGGGTCTGCGTAACCGACGTTACCCTGCCTTCTTTACGAGCACGTCTCCATCATCCACCTGCTGCAGAAACAGCTGCTGCGTTCACAGAAACGGGGATCCGTGCTGCAAACCCAAAATTAATCTGCATGTTTCCAGTACAGACTTGAACGTGTTTGTGCAATAAACAGATTTTTATTTTACTTCCACAAAATGCAACTTCTGGATTAGAAATTACAGAAATGGGACGACTCACCATCAAAATTAAAAGCCGGCGCTCGTTAATTAAGCCATCATTTCTTACGTCAGGTAGTCTAAATGACGGCGGGGAGGCTCGCTAGCTGTTGCACACATGCGCAGTGGGCATCATTTTACTTCAACAACCCGAACGGCTGTGTACATGCACCTCAATCGGAATGAGGATCGGACAAAACCACTTCTCTCAATCGGATTTGAATTTCATTCCGATCGGGCCTAATTGGATCCGAACATTCCCGTTGACACGTGTACATGCAGAATTTTTGATCTGATTGGGCGTTCAATCTGATTAATTGTGTCCATGTAAACGTGGCTAATGAGAGAAAACAAATGGATACGTGTTTATAAAAGAGGTAGAGAGCCACATGGCAGCACAAACGGATGTAGAAGATGATCTGTGTATAATCATCATACCACTGAAACATGGCGTGTATAAGCACAGGACACTCACAGGGTAGATCTCTCTTAACCATGTTTTTTTTCCGCCTGATGGGAAATTCGTCGATCTTCAGCTCTCCTTCATCTGAGACATATTCGTATTCATCCCTCACCGGCTTGGTTTTGTCATCTTTTAGGTTTTGTAATGATCCAAAAACACTGGAGTTGGTCTGAGGCTTCAGGACCTTGGAGCTAAAATGATAACCACAGAACAATAAAAGCTTTGAATTAGTTCTGATGGAGAGGAAGCAGCCAAGACTAATGAAACGTTTATGTCCAATCAGGGCCATCGTACACACCTGAGCATTTTCCGGTGAGACATGGTGAAGCTGAATCTGTCTTTATTGCCTGACAGTGGTGTTCTGTCAAATTTACACTCTTCTTCCATTTTCAGCAAGGAATCAGGCTTACTGTTCTGTAATGTTCAAAAACAAACAACATCTCCATAAGATGCCAAATTAAACCCAATCAGGTTTACAGTCATTTTTTTCTTTGGGGTTTCCAACTCATTTAGGACATATTGCTCTCAGGATGTAGTAACAAGTCAAAACAAAGATGTTTTGTGAATGGAGCTGTTTTCAGTAATGAAAAGCAGAGGAAGGCTTTAGGATTCTAGGGCTGAGGCTCTTTAATTTGTCACTTTTTCAAAGGAACCAAAGGTAATTACCTGAATGGGTTGATTATTCCCTATTTAACCCTCCCACCGTCTTTATGGGTGTGACCCCACGAGGAAAGTTGACCATTGAGCAGGGTTGATGGTTTATCCCTTGAGGTCCACATGGAAAGGGTGAGGTGGTGCTCACTCCTCACCCCTGCCACGTGGACCTCAAGGGATAAACCATCAACCCTGCTCAATGGTCAACTTTCCTCGCGGGGTCACATCCGTTAAGACGGTGGGAGGGTTAAAGCTCTAATGGTGAATCTGTAAAACAAGCTAGCTTTTAAACACAAACACAGGCCCTCTTAAACTAAACTGCAACTCTTCACAGCGGGTAACAACCAAGGAAACACACAGGCCCAAACTTCACTACATAAACAACAACACCAAAACAGATAGTGAGCATTAGCATACCATACCTACAAGGAAAAATGAAACGCGTCCGAAAATTCCTCCAAAAACATCACATTGCAAACGTCATAAAACCATAAAATAAACTAAAACAACTGCTAATGCACCCAAAGGACCAACCAAACCCCGCCCAACAATGCAACGTCATCTATAAAATAACCTGCCTGTCATGTACATTGGAGAAACAGGGTGACAGCTGCACATCCGAACAAAGGAACACCACTCAGAATGCAACAACGTGACAAGAAACAGACTAACAAGACATAAAAAGAACGTGGCTGGCAGCAAAACCAAGAAATACGCCATAATGGACCACTGTAGACAAAACAATCATGTGATGGACTGGAACGACACAAAAATCAGGGCACAGGACAGATCAACCAGCAGGGATGAGGGAGCATACTGCCTCTCGAGAACCTGGGATGCACTCCTCAGCACCACCACACCATCAAGTGTATGTGGGAGTCCCCGTGGACATGACAACTCCACACGATGCGCTCCAGGAATACCGGGCATAGGCCACGTCTGCAATCCACCTGATGGCAGCCTATGAAGAAGGCTTCAGCCGAAACTGTTGGCAGGTAAGACTAAAATTTCTCTTACTAAACGACCTAAAAGAAACTTTTTTCTAATTTCTGATCATGATCTGGTTCAGAACGCCTGAGCTCGGCTTCTGACCAGGTCCTCCAAACACACCCACATCACCCCGCTTCTCCTCCAGCTTCACTGGCTGCCAGTCAACTTCAGGGTTCATTTCAAGATCCTGGTTCTGGTCTATAGGGCCTTACATGGACAAGCACCATCTTACATTGGTGATCTTCTTAGTCCCTACTAGGGATGCACCAATTGCAGTTTTTGGCCGATCACCGATCTTGACAAAAACCTGACTTGCCTATACCGATTTTTGCCGATACCAATTTTGTCTAATCTAAAAGCATATTACATCAATGTTTCTACTTCCTTTTATTGAGAAACCCAATATGAATGCCAGTTTCAACTGGACACAGGGTAATGTTCTCAAATATAAATGAACATATTTAGCAATTAGGGCTGCACAATATATCGAAAAATTATCGTCATCGGGATAACAGGACGTGCGATAGGCCCATCGCAAAGCACGTCAAAAATGGCAATAAATGTTTGGTTCAAACATTTCCATCCGTGTCATACATCACCTTTTTGTAAACCAGCTCTGTTTTTTACGCGGAAGTATTATTTGACCAATCAAATGTAGCCCTTCTGATATGCAGCCAATCAGATGGGTCCGTTCACGTAATACGCCCGCCCCCTACGTAGACCCCTAGGATGGGTGGAATGCAACACCCGAACTGAGTTAGCGGCGCCGTTCCCATGTTCGTCATGCTGGCTCAGAGCAACGAACGCACTTTGTGCTGAGGTTTCTGGATTCAGCGCTGCTTTCAAACGTGAACACGAGTCTGCTCGGTGTCGTTAAGCAGCTGATAGTAACCGGGCTGACTCCGACACGTGCCGGTGAACCAACCCACCTCCATGTCGCTAGTGTTCCACCGGGTGGTGATGTTAGCCCCAGGCTCTGGTTAGCTTCCAGCTAAAAGGCTACAGCACTCTCCTCCCAGTCCCACCCTGCTAAAGAGGGCCTGGAAAAGTTCCCCCACACATCAAAGTGATTTTTCATTTATGAGCTTTTATAACCTTGTTAATCAGGACAGTTGATTTGCTGCTACACATAAACTGTCAGTCAGAAGCTCTGCTAGCCGGTTATCTTAGAGGAGCTAGTTCAATGTGTTAGCTAGTTATCAGAATCATAGTTGCAGTTTCATCATCTGAGCTGCTTTTTAAGATCTAGGTAAACTTGTTCAATTTGGGGTTAAAAACAAACGTTTTCACATATTTTTCATGTAGTTTTTTTGCCAGTTCCTCTTCTGAAAGGTAGACAATTGTTTTTCTCTTTCCCTCAGAAAATCTTAATATTCTCCTAGTTTGGCCCAGCACAGTTCACTTCCCAGTTACAGCAACAGCCTTATATCATAACCACATAAGTGGAGAAAATGCTCAGTAGCAACGAGAGAATCTGCTGTTGCATTTAAGTGATGTTAACTTTTATTTAACATTTAAACTTATTTTCTGATTTTTTTTTATTTATTCTAAAAACCCTGGTAAGGGATGTTTTTCTGTATGTGGAGCATCAGAAAAAGTTTTATGGTGGAGGTGATGTTTTAAAGTCACTGAGAAACTGCATGCATGCAGTTTGTTGTTTTGCTGCTAATACAGTAGCAGGTGCAGCTGCTAATACAGTAGCAGGTGCAGCTGCTAATACAGTAGCAGGTGCAGCTGCTAATACAGTAGCGGGTGCGGCTGCTAATACAGTAGCGGGTGCGGCTGCAATTACAGTAGCGGGTGCGGCTGCTAATACAGTAGCGGGTGCGGCTGCTAATACAGTAGCAGGTGCAGCTGCTAATACAGTAGCGGGTGCGGCTGCTAATACAGTAGCAGGTGCAGCTGCTAATACAGTAGCAGGTGCAGCTGCTAATACAGTAGCAGGTGCAGCTGCTAATACAGTAGCAGGTGCAGCTGCTAATACAGTAGCGGGTGCGGCTGCTAATACAGTAGCGGGTGCGGCTGCAATTACAGTAGCGGGTGCGGCTGCTAATACAGTAGCGGGTGCGGCTGCTAATACAGTAGCGGGTGCGGCTGCTAATACAGTAGCAGGTGCGGCTGCTAATACAGTAGCGGGTGCGGCTGCTAATACAGTAGCGGGTACGGCTGCTAATACAGTAGCAGGTGCAGCTGCTAATACAGTAGCGGGTACGGCTGCTAATACAGTAGCAGGTGCGGCTGCTAATACAGTAGCGGGTGCGGCTGCTAATACAGTAGCAGGTGCGGCTGCTAATACAGTAGCGGGTGCGGCTGCTAATACAGTAGCGGGTGCAGCTGCTAATACAGTAGCGGGTGAGGCTGCTAATACAGTAGCGGGTGCGGCTGCTAATACAGTAGCGGGTGCGGCTGCTAATACAGTAGCGGGTGCGGCTGCTAATACAGTAGCGGGTGCGGCTGCTAATACAGTAGCGGGTGCGGCTGCTAATACAGTAGCGGGTGCAGCTGCTAATACAGTAGCGGGTGCAGCTGCTAATACAGTAGCGGGTGCAGCTGCTAATACAGTAGCGGGTGCAGCTGCTAATACAGTAGCGGGTGCGGCTGCTAATACAGTAGCGGGTGCGGCTGCTAATACAGTAGCGGGTGCGGCTGCTAATACAGTAGCGGGTGCGGCTGCTAATACAGTAGCGGGTGCGGCTGCTAATACAGTAGCGGGTGCAGCTGCTAATACAGTAGCGGGTGCAGCTGCTAATACAGTAGCGGGTGCAGCTGCTAATACAGTAGCGGGTGCAGCTGCTAATACAGTAGCGGGTGCAGCTGCTAATACAGTAGCAGGTGCAGCTGCTAATACAGTAGCGGGTGCAGCTGCTAATACAGTAGCGGGTGCAGCTGCTAATACAGTAGCGGGTACAGCTGCTAATACAGTAGCAGGTGCAGCTGCTAATACAGTAGCGGGTACAGCTGCTAATACAGTAGCGGGTGCGGCTGCTAATACAGTAGCGGGTACGGCTGCTAATACAGTAGCAGGTGCAGCTGCTAATACAGTAGCGGGTACGGCTGCTAATACAGTAGCAGGTGCGGCTGCTAATACAGTAGCGGGTGCGGCTGCTAATACAGTAGCAGGTGCGGCTGCTAATACAGTAGCGGGTGCGGCTGCTAATACAGTAGCGGGTGCAGCTGCTAATACAGTAGCGGGTGAGGCTGCTAATACAGTAGCGGGTGCGGCTGCTAATACAGTAGCGGGTGCGGCTGCTAATACAGTAGCGGGTGCGGCTGCTAATACAGTAGCGGGTGCGGCTGCTAATACAGTAGCGGGTGCGGCTGCTAATACAGTAGCGGGTGCAGCTGCTAATACAGTAGCGGGTGCAGCTGCTAATACAGTAGCGGGTGCAGCTGCTAATACAGTAGCGGGTGCAGCTGCTAATACAGTAGCGGGTGCGGCTGCTAATACAGTAGCGGGTGCGGCTGCTAATACAGTAGCGGGTGCGGCTGCTAATACAGTAGCGGGTGCGGCTGCTAATACAGTAGCGGGTGCGGCTGCTAATACAGTAGCGGGTGCAGCTGCTAATACAGTAGCGGGTGCAGCTGCTAATACAGTAGCGGGTGCAGCTGCTAATACAGTAGCGGGTGCAGCTGCTAATACAGTAGCGGGTGCAGCTGCTAATACAGTAGCAGGTGCAGCTGCTAATACAGTAGCGGGTGCAGCTGCTAATACAGTAGCGGGTGCAGCTGCTAATACAGTAGCGGGTACAGCTGCTAATACAGTAGCAGGTGCAGCTGCTAATACAGTAGCGGGTACAGCTGCTAATACAGTAGCAGGTGCAGCTGCTAATACAGTAGCAGGTGCAGCTGCATATGTTTTCAATAAAAATGTTATGTTGTAATGGAATTCATGCATTAGTTTTTGTTTGCTTTGAACCCAGGGCAGACGTCACACGCCAGACGACATCAACACTGCATACTTTAGTATTTGTTCATTTATCGTGAGTAATATCGATATCGCAATATTAAGCACTGTTATCGAATATCGCAGGTTTTTCTGATATCGTGCAGCCCTATTAGCAATGTTGTTTGAACTATTAAATCAGATTTGTTCTTTTAGACTTTCATTTTTCTAATTTAGAAAACAAAACTTTTTTACCTGTTTTGACACTTGTCCCAAAAAGATTATTCTATAGCAATGATTTGCTTTAACATGAACTAGGGGTGCACCGATGGCAGTGTTTGGCCAATCACCCATCTTGAAAAAAAAAATACCTGAGATCGGTTGGCCGATAGATCGGTGCACCACTATTAAAAGCTCTTCTTCTTCTCTGAAGGAACGAAGAGGGCTCTAGATGGTGGTGATGTTCTCTGATGTTACTGAGTTGTTCCCATTTTCTGACCCACTCTAAGCTAAACCAGATGGACTGCATGGAATGCAAGACGGCTGCCATAAAATCACCACTGATCCACTCCTCAGAGAAGGTTTGTCTTACATAGTACACTCAGATTTCACCTGTCTGTGGTTATGGTTAGTAAACAGGAAGAAGCTTCACATCCAGCTCATGAGACATCAGAGGCCTCTGGTGAGCCTGGTGCACACCTAACAGGATTTCTCCTGTACAGGCTCGTGTGGACGGAAAACCGCAAACATTCCACAGCCGTTTGCCATTGAGTTTTCCATGAAACCTAAACCTTCTGATGCCTTCCGTTTGACTCGGTTATCCTTTTGTTCCCTAAAAGCTTTCTCCAATTATGCAACGATAACATTACAATTAACAAGATGCTGTTGGATAAGGATGTGGTTAGTTAAACCGGGGTGGGTGGGGTGCTGACTGTGGCTTTGAAGTGTAAATCCCTGCTGAAGGATTCGTTCTCCAGCTCTGATTGGTTTGTAACACGCAGCCATCAGAGGAAACACCTACCTTATACTTCCACTTTGCTTCAGTCTTGTTTTTGTTCTGTTCTCTCATGTCAAACTTGTCCACGTTGTTCTGCTTGGACACGTCCTTCTCTGGTGGACTCAGGACCGTTTTAACAACCTGGAAAGTAAATCATGACATGACAGTTAGGAGAAGGAAGCTGCACAAGAAAAACTAGAGAGTACATTTTACTCCACGGGACCAAATTTGGTCTTTTTCAGAGTAAAATCTTTTCAATTCGAGTAAAATTTACTCAACAGGTTTCCCTGTGTGGAAATGGAGTCACCATTGTTATTATTATTACTATTATATTACTATCATTATTATTATTTTGTTTTCATTATCATTATTAATATTATTACACTTTTATTTTTTACTAATATCATTATTACTGTTTGCCTGAAGTCTTCAGGGTTGATTTGAGGCTTTGCCTCTTAGAAGTTGACTAAGTCAACAAAACTTTATTGATGTAATTTTTTCTAATTAAAGCTCACCTTTGTCTTTTTGTGTTGGTCCATTTTACTCAAGATGTCCTTGGCATGTGACTCAAGAGCGGCGAAACTGGAGGGTTTTGGAGGTGGTGAGGGCTCCTTGGTCTTCTTTGCTTTCTTCTTTTCTCCTTCTTTGACTTTCGGTACCTTAGGAGGCTTGGCTGCCTTGGGGATCTTCGGGGGTTTGAAGACTTTCTTCCTGGCCCTTTCTCCGCTGGGTGATGGAATGTGGGCCGGGGACACGGGTTCCTCTGGCTCAGAATGGGTGGATGGAGGTTCCTCTACAGGAGCCTTGGTACTCGGCTCGCTCTTGATGGTTTTTGTTGCATTCTGGGACAGAAGCAGAGGAATGAGAGGTGAAACTGACCATTAAACGACCTTGAGACATTCAGCCGCTCTAAGACATGAATTCACTGCCAAATGAAAAAAAATAAAATAAAAGAATTGGAATGAAAGTAAAATGTATGAAATAAAGAGACGCAGCAGACTTGATCTTCACTGATCATCAGCTGTTCTGAAGGGTTCTCTTACCAACTGTTTGGAAGAGTCTCGTCTCCTTAACATATTCAGACCAATAATGTTTGTTGTGAACGCTCCTCTAACAAACCTGCTCTGACTCTGACATCCTGAACCAGCAGCATGGTTTTAAAAATCTTCAAAAATTAATAAAGGTTCATACAACTGATTTTATTTAAAGCTCTGCAGATGTATCCTTTTTCAGCCATTACAGTTATTTTAGCAGCAATCTGATTTCTTTCCTCAGTGGCCTAGTGGTAGAGTGTCCGCCCTGAGACTGGGAGATCAGGGTTCGATTCCTGGTCGGGTCATACCAAAGACTTTGAAAAAATGGTGGACGACGGTGGCACAGGAGTTAAGTGCTCGCCCCGTAATCGGAAGGTTGCAGGTTCGAGCCCCGCTCAGTCTGTCGCTGTCGTTGTGTCCTTGGGCAAGACACTTAACCCACGTTGCCTGCTGGTGGTGGTCGGAGGGACCGGTGGCGCCAGTGCTCGGCAGCCTCGCCTCTGTCAGTGCGCCCCAGGGCAGCTGTGGCTACATCGTAGCTCATCCCCACCAGTGTGTGAATGTGTGTGTGAATGGGTGAATGACTGATTGTGTTGTAAAGCCCCCTGGGGGGGGGGGGGGGGGGGTTCCAGGGTTCTAGAAGGCGCTATATCAAATACAGGCCATTTACCATTTACCAAATTGGACCCAATACCTCCCTGCTTGACACTCAGCATTACGGGGTTGGATTGGGGGGTTAAACCACCAAATGGTTCCCGAGCACGGCTGTGTCTGCAGCTCACCGCTCCCCCAGGGGATGGGTCAAATGCGGAGAACAAATTTCGCACACACATCAGTGTGTGTGACAACTGATGGGACTTTGACTCTAACTTTAATGTGTCCCCAGACTGCACCAGCTAGGGATGGGGTTGCTGCTACTGGCGCTGTACCAGAGTCCAGGAAAATAACGCAAACGAGTGGAAAGCCCTGAAGACTTAAAACCACAGAATTCACTTTGGTTTTTGTCACAGGTGGGCGATATGGCTCAAAAATAATGTCCCAATATTTCAAGGTATCCTTACGACATAACAAAGAACCAGGAGAGGACTGGCCCATCTGGCATCGTCGCTCTCCAATGGGGACAGAAAACTGCCAGGACCAAACTGTCATCCTAGTCCACTCCTGCAAAGAACAGGGCCTTCTTTAGATTTCTATTCATTACTTCTTATACACCTGGGCCCTGTGAATTTACTTTGTTTATTCCCAAACTCCACCTTTTCATTCTAACCATATTCATTAACCACTATATGTGAAAATGTAATAATCCAACAACCCGTTTAACCTTCTCATCTGTAACAAAGTGAATTTTAGAATCATTGCATTGGCTCCCTGTACGTTTCAGGATCAATTTTAAGGTTGTTTTAATGGTTTTTAAGTGTCTTAATGGTCTTGGGCCTTCTTATCCCTCAGAACTGCTTTTACCATATAAACCCTCATGGCTCCTGCACTTCTCTGGCAGGCGTCTCCTGGTCATCCCTAAAGTCAGGACACACACTCACGGGGAGGCGTCCTTCCAGTATTACGGCCCTCACCTCTGGAACGAGCTGCCGGAGAGCCTCAGGACCGCGGAGAACGTTCATGTTTTTAAGTCCAGGCTCAAGAGTCACCTATTTAGGTTAGCTTTTATCTCATTATTTACTATAGTTGTATTCCTCGTTTTACATGATTATATTTTATAGCTGGCTTTGCATGTTCTATATGATTATATTTTAGCACAGTTTCATTATTTAATAATATTATTATTTTACTGTCCATGGGATTTGATTTACTATTTATTTTCTTACTTTTGTCATTTATATTAGCTGTTTTAGTTTCATATTTTTACTCATTTTAATCCAGTGTTTTCTCTGTAGGGGCCCTCTGCCCCAGGGGCGGTGGTCGACTGTTGCTTCCTGGGCGCTCTGTAGGTAGTGTTTGAGTGGAAGTGGCAGACGGCTCCTCTGATGGTGTTTCTTTGCCTTACCTGACTTGGCTCATCTGGACTCAGCCGAATATACATTTTTACTGGTGTGTGTGTGTGTGTGTGTGTGTGTGTGTGTGTGTGTGTGTGTGTGTGTGTGTGGTGTGTGTGTGTGTGTGTGTGTGGTGTGTGTGTGTGTGTGTGTGTGTGTGTGTGTGTGTGTGTGTGTGTGTGTTAATGTTTTTACACTGTTAAGGGAATTTGGGGTCATTTTAATTCTGTAAAGCAGGTTGGGTAGCACTTTGCTTGAAAAGCACTTCATAAATAAAATCTGATTGATGTGGTTCTGCTGAACATTGGCCACTTATGAAAGATCTGTAAAGGCTTTTACAGACCAAAATAAAAAAACTAAGTACATGATTATTTACAGGTGATGGTCAAAAAATTAGAATAACTGTCATGACTCCCAGGCTGCCACCCTCCTCTGCCTCAGCTGCCTCCTCAATCAAGCCCTCAGCTACATGATTATCATCACCTGCGCCCTGTCATCAGCTCATGCCACACACCTGCTTCCCCAGCCTGCTCTCCAACCAGTACCAGATTACTCACGTACAGAACTTTAGACCACTCAGCAGCAGTCCAGTCCTTTTGTCTTTAGCCCAGGTGAGATGCTTGTGATGGTGCCTCTTGTTCAACAGTGGCTTGACACAACGAATGTGACAGCTGAAACCAGGTCCTTCATACATCTGTTCTTGAAGCACTGACTCTAGCTGCAGTCCACTCTTTGTGACTCCACATTTCTGAACGAGTTTTGTTTCACAATCCTCTCCAGGGTGTGGTTATCCCTATTGTTGTACACTTTTCTACCACATCTTGTCCTTCCCTTCACCTCTCTGTTAATGTGCTTGGACACAGAGCTCTGTGAACAGCCAGCCTCTTTAGCAGTGACCTTTGGTGCCTTCCCCTCCTTGTGCAAGGTGTCAGTGGTCGTCTTTTGGACAACTGTCAAGTCAGCAGTCATCCCCACAATTATGTAGCCTACAGAGCTAGACTGAGAGACCATTTAAAGGCTTTTGAAGATGTTTTGAGTTAATTAGCTCATTAGAGTGTGGCACCAGGGGGTCTTCAATGTTGAACCTTTTCACAATATTCTAATATTCTGAGATACTGTATTTAGGATTTTCATTAGTTATCAGTTATCGTCATCAAAATTATATAAATAAATATTTGAAATATATCAATCTGTGTGGAATGCATTAATCTAATATACAAGTTTCACTTTTTCAATGGAATTACTGAAATAAATCAACATTGTCATGATAATTTCAGTTTATGACCAGCACCTGTAGATAATCATGTACTTAGTTATTTATCTTGGTCTGTAAAATCCTTTACAGATCTGACAGAGGCAGGGGACACGTTGGACAGGCTTCAGGTCCACCCCAGAGACACACTAACTCATATCTGGGGACAACCTGACATGCATGTGTTTGATCCGTGGGAGGAAGTACCAAGAAAAAACTATACATGCATAAGACGAACACGCCAACTCTTCACTGCAGCTGGGATTTGAACATGTGACCTTCTCATTGGGAGGCAACAGAGCTACCACCTGCTCCACCATGCAGCCCATTTAGAAGTTAAGGATAAAATAATTAAAAATACCTCTGACAGTCTGATCTCTTTGGCAAGATCCTTAATGAGTTGTGATGGTTTCATGTTCTCTGGAAGCTCATCTTCATGTTCCAGTAGAGCCTGTTACAAGCATAGCAAAGAGAACCGCTCCAGTCATGTAGTCAGACACCTAAACTCCACTCATGCTGCTCAGGAGTGTCTCTACCTGTTTTTTAGTCCAGGCTCTGAACGCTCCGTTGATGATTTTGGCACCATGTATCAGATATGGAGCCGGTTGCTTATTTGCTTTATGTAAACCTACAGGAAGAAATGCAAACGTTATCACTGGATGAATCATCTCTGGAGAGGTCACTGTCGTTGGTGTAGAAGGTACATCTTCACAGCTTCATGGCCTGACTAGGATCACCATGACAACCCCCTTTACTCTGACTGAGGTGCAGTGGCCCCACAGCTCCATGATGGTTGAGAACAAAAATAAAAACTTCTGCAGCAAAGTGGAAGTGGGTTGTTTGACCATCTGACATTTGCTATGTGATAATATTGTTTTTGACGTAGCGTCAAAAATTCTTTCAAACTTAGATTTTTACATTTTATAGGCAGAAGGCATTTTTTCAGACACATAATTTCATTTAGTCTTTCAAAGTGCGTCCATGCCACTTCACCTCAACTGGATATTTGTGCAACAAAGAAAGAAAACTATCCAAATGGGACAAAACCCAATGATTAGTATCTGTCCTCCTCAGGGAACCTGATCTGAAGTTAAAGTCAAAGATGATGAGGAGAAAACAGAATAGATTTAGCTCTCTCTCACACACACAGAAATGCTGGGACCACGACCAGCTGGCTGGGGCCAGCTTGTAATGGAGCGAGTGATTCTTGCAGAGCCAAATCTTTTGAAGCTAATCATCTGTGAACTCTGTGATTCACCGATTTAATGACTGAAATCATATTAAAGCATCCAGCTCCTCATCTGCACACCAGACATGCAGGCAGGCGCTGCGCGTGCAGCCCACAGAGGAGGCTCCTGTCAGTGTTTGTGTTTTCTCTGGTTCATGTATTCCTTTGGTAAAATGTCTAATTAAACATGAATGTAGATTTACATGAAAATGGCAAATAAGATCTGAGTCCTATAAATGCATCCAACCATGGACGTAATTTTCACTTTAGAAGTGGGGGGGACACGGGGGGAGGGGGGGGGTATCTTTACAGTATGTTCTAAAGAGAAACAGGCTTCAACACAAACAGTTGTTTTCCTTGGTCCTAGAGCTCAACCAGTGTCAATTTAACATAGCGTAATATTGTTTTTGGATGGTAAAAAGTGCAGGGGTCAAAACTTGACTTTGGAAAAAGTGGGGGGGGGGGCATGTCCCCCCTGCCCCCCCCCCCAAAATTACGTCCATGCATCCAACTGATCTTTCACTCACTTTTGAATCGCTCGAGGAAGTGCCGTCCAACATACCAGCAGGCCGTCTCAAAATTGGGGAAAGGGTTCAGAGTCTTGACCTTTAGCCGCTTCTCAATTTCATACGCTCTGTGGAGAATGAACCACAGGTTTGCTGACACAAAATATCTACAACACCATCCAAGCATCTCCAGAGAAGAATGCATGGACACAAACAAGTTCCAGTTAAAAGCTCCAGGAGGTTTCACGTCAACCCGACAGAAGGCTGATCATCAAACAGCACACGTCAAGAACGTTTATGTGATTTAGAACCAAACCTCATCTGCATCTCCACACTCAGATTATGGACAAAGTGTCCAGAGAATGCCAGGCAGTCAACTGGAGTGAGTATTGCATTGATCCATCCTGAAAAAGACAAAAAAAATCAATGACTGTCTTGAGAGATAACGAAGCCCAACAATAATCATCAGAATGATGAATTACTTTAAGCACAGTGAATCACTCTCTTCAGATGGGTGTTTTCCCATCAAACGGTGGTGGTGAAGCCTCATTTGAAGAAGAGTCAATTAGATCCTAATACTCTTGCTAACTTATTGGTTTTAAGTAAAATGACAGAAAAAAAGAGGATTTTTATGCAGCTTAATGACATTTTAAATAAAAACACTATTTTTAGGGGTGGGATTTTAAAGGGACATTATGGAAGTGTGACAGCCAAAACAAGTATAGAAATAATAAATGTCTTCTTCATACGTTCTCCTGCAATGCCCTGGTCCTGTAGAATGAGCCCTGGCATTTTTACTGTGATTGCCTGTTTTTCTGTAAAATCACAGAAAAAGAGAGATGCTCGGGTCGAGCAGGCTGCTTCATGCGCGTTCACGCTCAGGCATCGCCCTCCGAACCGTTCTTTGAACGTTGTTTCGGCTGTTATCAAGGATATAAATGTTACAGATGCAGAAGATGCTACTGGCGATTTAGCTCGCCTAGTAAAGTTTCGGACTTTCATGCGGAAAACCCGGGTTCGATTCTCGGTGTGAACATGGTTGTTTCAGAATTTTGTTTTTACATTAATGGTATATTTTTTACAGTAAGATGCCCAAATTTTTATTTGAGACTCGCCCAACAGCATTGAATTCACAGATAAAAAAGATGTGTGTTCAACTTTCATTTTGGAACTATTTTTCAAGCAAGGGAAGGGAATGATCTGAGCATGCAGGAGGACTGACCCATCATAAACCTTTGTCGGCTGTGCTGAAGAGAAAGCTACAGAACCACATTATTTATTTAATTAGCTGCGTGTTCTCCTGTCCTCTGTCCTCCGGGCCACACACACACACACACACACACACACACACACACACACACACACACACACACACACAAGGAACTGTCAGCTCTCAGAGCTCTGTGAAGCTGTTATTTTCGTTAAGGAGTGTGCACGTACAGCATGCGCGCCTCGTGCACGAGCCTCCTGTTGAAGCTGCCGTTACGCTTATGGCCAGAGGGGGCAATCGCGAGCATAACAATTCAAAACTCCCTAAAGTCCCTTTAACACGTTATGATGATGATTAATTAATTAGAAAACAATTACGCATAAAAATATTTCACGCATTTAATCTGAGCTTGCATTTCTAGCAACGTGGAACCTTTGTCATTGCATGATTTCCTGGCAGACGGAATACTACTGATGCACACAACAGTGCACAGTGCTCTGTTAACGGCTACTAAAATACAATCATTTGCAGAGATTGCCTTGCTTGGATTGCTGCAGTATTTGGGAAGCACGTCAGCCTCTTCTCAAAACTTGTAAAAATAAAAATAAACTTCCTGAAAAGTACAGAGTCTTTGACATGGACATTTTTCAAAGACCGCCTCTGACCTCTGCTGCTGCTGCAGTTACCGGCTGGCACCGACAGCTTTACAAAAGTCGAGGTAAGCTACATTTTTAACATTAGTGCAACATTAGTGCAGGGCTGAACGCACCAGACAGAATGACGCTTTGCTTTAGCAGTAGTTCATGAAAGTAGTCCTACCAACAGCTGGGACAATGCTCCGTGTCATCACTGCTCTGTAAACAGTCACAAACAATGTGTCTTAAAGTAGCAGAAACAATCTAAAATCTCTGATCATTTATGTCATTTTATTATATTTTCCTGAGAACAGTGACTGTCTAAAGATCGCAGCGAGGTGTGTTGAAGCGGTCAGACATCAGCTGATCGGGAGCTAAAGGGGCGGATGTTTACGTTTCCTGTTGGTGGCTGGCAGCTAGGAGGTGGCGAATTAGCGACACAGCTGGCCCTAATCTTCATTTGCAGCCAGGAGCGTTTCATTCCACTGATGCTGCCCCTGATGTCAGCATTATTAATAAGTATAATTATATATCAGCTTTAGTTTGGGATGGACCCAGATAACTTTTTCCTAAATACCCTATATATTTCCTCTGGTCACACATGTCAAACACATTAATATTTGATTTAAATGACATACGTGATGTTTTGTCCTCGATGTGTACTACGTGTGCTAAACGGTTTACGGCGTTAACTTTAGGGTCACATGACCACCACGGACGTATATTTTTAAAACTCACAGCTGCTCAACAAAAACAAAGTCCTCGAGTCTCTACACATCCCGACTCTGGAGAAGAACATGAAAACGGCATAAATGAATAAACGCATCAATGAAATAAATTAGTGATGCATCGATATGAAATATTTGGGCCAAT
The DNA here is from genome assembly GCF_043380555.1 of Nothobranchius furzeri. Lineage (NCBI taxonomy): Eukaryota > Metazoa > Chordata > Actinopteri > Cyprinodontiformes > Nothobranchiidae > Nothobranchius > Nothobranchius furzeri. The sequence continues at coordinate 5,630,661 of NC_091743.1, read as the reverse complement.
ACCGATATCCGATATTGAGTCACTGTTATGGCCGATAACCAATATTTGCTGATTCCAATACACTGACATTAATAATAATAATAATAATGCATTGAACTTGTATAGCGCTTTTCTAGACACCCAAAGACGCTTTCACACACTCTCACATTCACACACTGTTAGTGATGGTAAGCTACTTGTAGCCACAGCCGCCCTGGGGAGGTCTGACAGAGGCGAGGCTGCCATTTGGCGCCGTCGGCCCCTCTGATCACCACTAACGCAGGCAAGTTGGGTGAAGTGTCTAGCCCAAGGACACAACAGCAGGATACCCCAGGCGGGAGCTGGAATCAAACCCATGACCCTCCGATCATGAGGCAACCCGCTCTACCACCTGAGCTACTGCTGCCCCATTAATGCTTCTAAAATCATCAGATTTTGTATAAATGAAAATTATTAAAGCTAAATTTACATTATCATGTACACACACCACACACATTTACGGTTCTGAGATGATTTCATTCACTGTTCACATGACTAAACAATCCCACATCACCCCCCTCACCCTCTGAAACAGGCAAAGAAATGGAGACAAGATGGAAAAATGATCGGTTGTTAATATCAGCTCAGTTTTATTTATCGAACCGATGCCGATATGTTAAAAAACGACTAACATCGGCCGTTACTGATATTGATGTCGATATATTGTCCATGCCTAAAATAAATGAAAACTTTAATAAGATATGTGGAGAAACAAGAGCTGAAGCGGCCTTCCGGCGTTGCCATGGAAACACGTAAACTCTGCATGCTCTACCTAAACAGCTCCAGCTACACAGCTTTATTCAACCATCTCATCTATTTTAGTTCTGATATCTTTGTAGTCCTCGTAGGAGTGAATGAATAATTAATGCTTCGTCTGGATGAAAACGAGGCTCCATCCTTTACTTCCATTCTCATTTATGATTAACAAGACATCAAACCTTTAACTGGTGTCAAATGTACAAATTCGGTGCAACTCCAACTGATTTTTTGTGTCTCAGATGAATCCCTAACTGTTACAGCTCAGTCAGCACGAGGCTTTAGTGAAGCTTGTTTCAGCTGAAACTTACTGTGAGTCAGTTGTTCTGAGCTGGGTTTGACTTACGGCAGTAGATCATTTGGTGTGAAGCTTGGTGGGAAAACCAAACAGCAGGATTTGATTATTAACCGGATGCGTTTAGATCAGGGGTGTCAAACTCATTTTAGCTCAGGGGCCACATTGTGAGAAATCTAGTCCCAAGTGGGCCGGACCGGTAAATTAAAAACAACTTCAGATTGTTTTCTTTTATTTAATACAATCAATATAAAACAAGGCTGGAGCCTGAGGACAGTTTAGTACAAGTACAACACCTGAAGTGTACTTGAAAATGTGAAAAAAATAAAAAATCAATCAATAAATAAAGCATTCCTTAGTGATTCAAAGAGCTTACAGATCACATGGCTAGATCAGTTTCATGCAGCACTTAAAGTATATTTGACTAATTTTACTTAACATCTTTTAGCTTTCACCAGCACATCAATATCAGAAGTCCCATCCTGAGTGGCGGCCAACTTCAGGATGTGATTCAAGTTCTTGTGTGAGCCTTGAGCGCAGCTTTGTTTTATTTATACTCATTACAGAGAAAACTTGCTCACAAAGATACGTTTATTTTCACTCTACATTGTAAAGTATGAAAATAAAGTTCACACAACCATCTCACGGGCCGGATTTCACCCGCTTGTGGGCCGGACCGCATGTTTGACACCTCTGGTTTAGATGATCGAGTTTTTAGATTTTTGAGTTTTGGATTGTATTGTTCAGCTAATAAAACAAGCTCTGACCTGAGGGGATGAACAGGGTGTGGCCTTGCTTCAGTGTGCATTTGTAACATTTGTCCACCTGGTCGGCAAAGAACATCTCACTGTGATTGGACGATGACCTCCAGCGCTCATAAAGAGACAGGTTGGCCGAGGTGGGTTTGATGAGGAAAAAGATCTTTTCTCCCTGTAAATGTAGTCTTCATCAACATCAACATCATCATCATCATCGTCACCACCACCACCATCATCATAATCATCCTTATCACCATTATCATAACCAACACCACCATCATCATCAACATCATCATCGTCATCACCACCACCATCATAACCATCACCACCACCACCATCATCATCATCATAATCATCCTTATCACCATTATCATATCCACCACCACCACAACCATGAACATCATAACCATCATCTTCATCATCACCACCACCACCATTATCATAATCATCCTTATCACCATTATCATAACCACCACCACCATCATCATCATCATAATCATCCTTATCACCATTATCATAACCACCACCATCATCATCAACATCATCATCGTCATCACCACCACCATCATAACCATCACCACCACCACCATCATCATCATCATAATCATCCTTATCACCATTATCATATCCACCACCACCACAACCATGAACATCATAACCATCATCTTCATCATCACCACCACCACCACCACCATCATCATAATCATCCTTATCACCATTATCATAACCACCACTATCATCATCAACATCATCATCGTCATCACCACCACCACCATCATCATCATCATAATCATCATCATTAT
>NC_091743.1:5611831-5612831 GCF_043380555.1 Nothobranchius furzeri | reverse complement strand
TTGAAGCGTTGCTGCCTTTCACAGACGCTTTTTCTGCACGTGCTGCAAACTGGATAGCCGTCTTCTATCAACTGTCCCTCAGCATTCTTCAAATATCCAAAAGATGCCCGTACTTCCCACTTTGTCTTCTTTGAGGTATAAAAAATGTCCTAAGTGCTGCCGTCTCCTCCTTTGGCCATTATTTCAGTTTTGGCTTCAAGAAAGTTTTGGTTGTAAACAACAAAGTGCGCATGTGCCGCTGGCAACTTCAGCAGATGATACGGTGGCTGGTAAGGGTCACCGCGCCTACACCGCAGCCACGGTAATCCACCGAGATAATATTGTTTTTTTTTTAAACAAGACGGTTATTATTATTGTCAACTTTTTTTTACCGGGGTTTACCGCTACACCGGTTACCGTGACAACCCTACCTGATCGGTCTGCTTTGATCTATTTTGAAAACTCAGATCAAAACCGATAGGGGCGCTATTGGCCGATTGGGATCAAATGCCGATCCATCGGTGCATCCCTATAACCATCATCATCATCATCACCACCATAACCATCATCATCATCATCATCACCACCACCATAACCATCATCATCATCAACATCATCATCATCACCATCATAACAACAGGGGTGGACATTAACTTCAAAACCAACCGGCCAGCCGGGACGGTAACTCTGAATATTTACCGGCCCCGCTGGTCAGCTGCCAGAACGAGTCAAAATAACAACTGAACTGTTTTAAATGTAATAAACCTTTATTTTGTACACATTCACAAACATAATAACGTATTCAAGTTTGAATTTGTTTGTTCCCTCAACAACTCGATTTTGTCGTCGCATACTTCCGGCATACAACGCAGTACATCACCAACTCCGCTTTGCTGTATTTGAGCCATTGGCTGTGTTCGAGATGAGCCAGTTCTGCGCAGACTAGACCAGCGGTGATCGGCGAGCAGTGCTTGCCGGTTAGATTTGTGTCCGACTTGACGCCGACTTGCTCTGACGTCAT